>NW_005872409.1:0-46220 GCF_000147115.1 Myotis lucifugus
TTCTGGGATTTTTAAGGATTTTTTTATCATGAAAATATTAAAACATTTTTTTAAACTTTGAGAGAGGTATGGTATAATAAACACCCGCGTACACATCGCCTTGTTGTTAACGTTTGCCACATTTCTTTATGTTTTATTGTAGCTGAAGTACGTTAAATTACAGACATCAAAGAAAGCATTTTACGCCTAAAAATTTCAGAATTTATTTCTTAAAAAATGACATTTTTTGACATAATACCATTAGCACTTTTTTAAATGTTTTTTTAAAATTTATCTTTATTGATTTTTTACAGAGAGGAAGGGAGAGAGATAGAGAGTTAGAAACATCGATGAGAGAGAAACACCGATCAGCTGCCTCCTGCACATCTCCTACTGGGGATGTGCCCGCAACCCAGGCACATGCCCTTGACCGGAATCAAACCTGGGACCTTTGAGTCCGCAGGCCGATGCTCTATCCACTGAGCCAAACCAGTTTCGGCATAACTTTTTTTAAAAAAATCTTCACCCTAGGATATTTCTTCCACTGATTTCTAGAGAGAAGAGGAGGGAGGGGAGAGGCAGAGAGTGAGAGAAACATTGATGTGAGAGAGACACATCAATTGGTTGCCTCCCACACACACCCCTATCAGGGTTGGGGAACCTGCAACCCAGGTATGTGTCCTTGACCAGGAATCAAACCTGAGACCCTTTGGTCTGTGGGCTGATGCTCTAACCCAGGGGTCCTCAAACTTTTTAAACAGGGGGCCAGTTCACTGTCCCTCAGACCGTTGGAGGGCCGGACTATAGTTTAAAAAAAAACTATGAACAAATTCCTATGCACACTGCACATATCTTATTTTGAAGTAAAAAAACAAAACGGGAACAAATACAATATTTGTATTTGCATGTGGCCGTAGTTTGAGGACCCCTGCTCTAACAACTGAGAAAACTGGCCAGGGAAACACTTTTTTTTGGGGGGGGGGGGTAATATTTGTATTGATTTTTAGAGAGAAAGAAAGAGGGATAGAGAGAGAGAAACATCGATGAGAGAGAAACATCATCAATCCACTGCCTCCTGCACGCCCCCTACTGGGGATCAATGTGCCCTGACAGAGAATCAAACCGGTGACCTCTTGGTTCCCGGGTCGATGCTCGTCCACAGAGCCACACTAGCCAGGCAGGGCAACACTTGTAATAAAATTAATAGTGATTCTTCTTTGTCGTCTTGTCCAGTCCACGGTCACATTTCCCCTGTTGCTTATAGGTAGTCCATTCAAAACAGCGTTCAGTCATAGAGTATGTGTTGCATTTTGCTATTTGGCATTTTGGTATTTCATATCTTACGCTTTTAAAATCTAGAACAGTGTCTCCTCCCTAACTTTTTGGATTTTTTTTTTTATTGCATTGATTTGTAGGAATTCTTGGATCTTTCCTTAGACATGATGTTGCTTTCTTCCGATTCCTTCTGGGGTACAACTGAGCTACTTTTCTTGCCTTTGCATGAGTTACCGTTAACCAGGGGTGTCTGTTTCCGTCCTTCATCATCACACTAGCTTCAGTAGCTGCAGAATTGACCCGGATCAGACTTTGGCCAATGGTGTTTATTGGAAGAAGAGTTCCTTATATCCATTTTTTTTTTATCTCAAGTAAAATCCTTCTTCAGGATCGGCACCGAATCGATTGGCCTAACACGGACGCAAGCTAATTAAGCTGCGTGAGGATTGTCAGCCACGACACCCTTCGTAACTGCTCTTCATGTTCAGTTCGCAGAGAAGTTCCAGGAGGTGAAAGAAGCCGCCAGACTCGCCAGAGACAAGTCGCAGGAGAAAATCGAGACGTCGAGTAACCATTCCCAAGTGAGTGATTTGTCCATAAGATAAAGCCGGGGCGATTCGTGGTCGAGACTCTGTTCCTTGTCACTTTGACCAGAAACAGGGAATTTAGCAGCAGGGCATTCCCCCTATGGAGTTCCTTACTTTTTAAAAATCTTTATTGTTGAAAGTTTTACAAATGTCCCCTTTACTTCCCCACTGACCCCCTCTAGGGCCCTCCCCACCCCAGGCCTTCACCACACTGTCGGCTGTGTCCATGGGTTATGCACGTACAGCCGCAGGGCATCTTGAAGGTTTTTTGACGTGTTCACACGAGGTGGACAGGACATGCATTTGTGAGACTCCTGACATTTTCAGGATGTGGTGATGCATTTTTGGTAATATATATTTTTATTGATTTCAGAGAGGAAGAGAGAGATAGAAATATCAATGAAAAGAGAGAATCATTGATCAGCTGCCTCCTGCACACGCCTCCCTACTGGGGATCGAGCCCGCAACCCGGGCATGTGCCCTGATCGGGAATCGAACTGTGACCTCCTGTTCATAGATCAACACTCAACCACCGAGCCACGCCGGCCTGGCCTGTGATGATGTATTTTGATAGGAAATTTGTATTTGTTGAGATTAGGGTAACACATGTCCCTGGCCCCCAGGAGGTGTTCTCTGGTCACTGTGTTTCAGGACCAGTGACAGGGCAGCTGCTTCCCTGCGGTGGGAGGTGGGGCTGCATGGAGGATGCTCAGTGACAAGGGCAGGTGCCGGTGCCTGTGGGAGAGAAAGCTTGACTGATGCCCGCGAGCCCTCAGCTCTGTCTCCCTTTGTAATAAAAGTCAGATGGGAGCCCTAACCGGTTTGGCTCAGCGGATAGAGCGGCGGCCTGAGGACTGAAAGGTCCCAGGTTTGATTCCGGTCAAGGGCATGTACCTTGGTTGTGGGCACATCCCCAGTAGGGGGTGTGCAGGAGGCAGCTGATCGATGTTTCTCTCTTATCGATGTTTCTAACTCTCTATCCCTCTCCCTTCCTCTCTGTAAAAAATCAATAAAATATATTTTTTTAAAAAAAGTCAGATGGGAGATGGCATTCCAGCAGCTGGTTTAGCCAAGGAGAGGTGGCTCTGCCCAGTAGTCCCTTTACTTAACAGAGTGATGGTTCACTAAGGAGGACCCGTTGTCCTAGCCCAGTGGTCGGCAAACTCATTCGTCAACAGAGCCAAATATCAACAGTACAACGATTGAACTTTCTTTTGAGAGCCACATTTTTTAAACTTAAACTATACAGGTAGGTACATTGTTATTCACTTAATTAGGGTCCTCCTAAGGCAGTGATGGCGAACCTTTTGAGCTCGGGGTGTCAGCATTTTGAAAAACCCTAACTTCACTCTGGTGCCGTGTCACATATAGAAATGTTTTGATCTTTGCAACCATAGTAAAACAAAGACTTATATTTTTGATACTTATTTTATATATTTAAATGCCATTTCACAAAGAAAAATCAACCAAAACAATGAGTTCGCGTGTCATAGGTTCGCCATCACTGTCCTAAGGCTTAGGAAGAGCCACACTCAAGGGGTCAAAGAGCCGCTTGTGGCTCACGTGCCGCAGTTTGCCAACCACGGCCCTAGCCAGTTTGGCTCAGTGGGTAGAGTGTCGGCCCTCGGACTGAAGGGTCCTGGGTTTGGTTCCGGTCAAGGGCATATACACTGGTTGCAGGCTAGATCACCGGCCCTGGTTGAGGCGCATGTAGGAGGCAACCAGTCGATGTCTCTCTCTCACATTGCTGATTCTCTCTGTCTCTACCTCTCCTGTACACTCTCTCTCTGGAAATCAACGGAAAAATATCCTCGAGTGAGGACTAACAACAACAACAACAAAGAGGGGCCTGTTGTGACCTGAAATAAAAATGCCTGCCTTCCTGATGTCTAGATGGGTGTATGTCGTGGTGGGCGGAAGGCTTGATCTAGGGACAAGGTTGTCTGTAGGGAGACAGGGAAAGCCAACATCAGGAGCAGGGATTTGGGTTTGGGATTAAGCAGGTGTAACAGCAAGACGGCCAGGGCACAGTGGGGCTGGGAGTGAGGTGCACTGTGGGAGGGACAGCCATGCACTTGCAGATACTGGGAAAGACCTGGAATTCTTCACGAGCAGATAGTTTATTATTAATTTAACTAGAGGCCTAGTGCACAGAATTCATACATGGGGGAGGGGGCGGTCTCACAATCCGGGACCACTGGCTCCTAACCACTTGCCTGCCTGCCTCATCGCCCCTAACCATTTGCCTGCCTGATCGGCCCAAACTGCCTCTGCCTGCCTGCTTGATTGCCCCTAACCGCCTCTGCCTGCCTGCCTGATCACCCCCAATTGCTCACCTGCAGGCCTGATCACCCCTAACCACCTCTGCCTCGGCCCCCACTGCCGCAGCTTCGTCCAGAAGGTCATTCAGCTGTTCGGTCTAATTAGCATATTACGCTTTTATTATTATAGATTATTTATTATTGAGTAGTTGGCAGACATCGGAGGTGTTTTATGATTGTTGATCTGGAATTGCCATGAGGGTTGCCTGCGAGTGGTAAGGAAGTCAGGGTGCCACAGAGAGTTGTGAGGAGGCTGTGCGGTGAGGATGGCCTGGCAGGGCAGCCACAGGGTGAAGGGGAAGGATGGATGTTGGAGACAGCTGGTCGGAGGGGAACCACGAGGCCTGGGCACCTGGAGCAGTCAAGACTGACACCCAAGGCTTGACGGTATTAACATTTAGCTTTTAGTATCTGCAAATGTTTAGCAGCAGATATTTCCCCAAGGTTTTGTTTTAAATATATTTTTATTGATTTCAGAGAGGTAAGGAGAGAGAGATAGAAACATCAATGATAAGAATCATTGATCGGCTGCCTCCTGCACGCCCCGCACTGGGTGTCGAGCCCTCAATCCGGGCATATGAAGACTGGAAATCGAACCTCGACCTCCTGGTCCAGGTCCATAGGTCGACACTCAGCCACTGAGCCACGCTAGCCAGGCTCCCCAAGTTTTTATTTGCATTTCAATTTGGTTTATGGCATTTTTTTGCAAGGTAGGAATGCAAAGTTCGTCAGATTTATACATCCTTCCCTTCACGGTTCCTTCCTTTGCCATTATGCATATTGGAAGCTAAATAAGATCTTGCTGAGAGCTTATCCAAGACCAGATGAGATTTCACCACCATGTGGGATGACTTATCACAGAAAGCATCTCAGAATATTCATAACACGCTAAATAGTCATGGAGACCACAGGCACCCAGAGCTGGTCCCTGTTGTTTTAATGAGTGTGGATCTTCCCTTTTACAGCCCCAGGAAGCTGAAGTTGTCTCAGCCTGTAACGGTTTTTCTCCTCCCTCGTTATAAATGGTTCCTCCTCTTTTAATTTGTGGCTTCTGCCGGTGCTATTTAAGGAGACCAGGTATCCAGGCGTGTTAGGTTTATCGGGAGAGTGTGAGTGAAATGGCCCCAGGCGCTCGCTGGTCCGTGAAGTGCACAGACTCTGAGCTCGCTGTGGCCCCTCCTGGGCCTTGTCCTTGGTTCTCGATGGTCTCTGACTTGTTCGTCACAGCTGCGTGTCCGTGAGACGAGTGGTTCCCACCCTCAGAAACAGTGTCTCGTATGCCTGACCCGTTGCCCCTGTAAGGACCCGCAGTAACGTGTGAGGTAATTCACTTTGGCCAGGAGTCTGGGTGTGAAACCCCATCTTCTGCTCAGGCATCCAGTGTCAACGGGACAGACGATGAAAAGGCGTCTCACGCGAGCCCCGTGGACACCCACCTCAAGTCTGAGAACAACAAGCTGAAGATCGCGCTGACGCAGAGGTAAGGGGCTTAAGTCCAGACGCTGGTTCTCCGGAGGCTCCCGCTGGGCTGGGCTCCGCAAGTGGGGAGTGGCCAGTCTCACCTCTGGGCCGAGGGAAGCCCGGCCAGCTGGCCTCGTGGCTGCTCTCTGCCTTGCTGACCACGTCTGTTGGCACCACCTCTCCACTCAGCCGGCCCGGCCTGTTCTCAGAGCTTAATGCCTGTGACCTGACCTAGGAGTCCAGGCAACCGTGATCCTTAGACCCAGCCCCCGGTTTTGGATTGTGGGCTTTGTCAGGGTTTCAAAGGACAGAACTGTGACCAGTCTTTTTTCTTTCTCATCAGACAGCTACCAGACTATTCTTCATTGTGTGATTTTTTTTGTTTTTAAATATATTTTTATTGATTTCAGAGAGGGAGAGGGAGAGAGAGATACATCAACGATGAGAGAGAATCACTCATCTGCTGCCTCCTGCACGTCCCCTGCTGGGGATCGAGCCTGCAACCCGGGCATGCACCCTGACTGGGAATTGAACTGGGACCTCCTGGTTCCTAGGTCGATGCTCAACCACTGAGCCACGCCGGCCGGGCCTATTCTTGATTGTTTAAGTCGCAGTGTGCTGCCTGAATGAACACATTTTAGCCCTAAAAATCAATGTTTTGAAATCCCAATTTAGTGGAGAAGTGAATTAGAGGAATGAGGGGAAGCCATTTCCCCAAATCAGCTTAAGTTCTCCATCATCAGTCCTGGAACTAATCAGATAATAATGCTTTCTATTTTTTCAGTCTGTATTGTTTGAACTGGAAGTGTGTATTTTCCTATCACCGTCCCGGGTCCTGAGGCTGTGGGATGAAAGATAATGCAGATTATCCAGATACAGCTGCATCTACTGTTTAAAAAGCCGTTAGACGCAGAACTCCCCTCTGCCAGGCCGTGCTAAGCAGGAGCCAGGACTCTGACAGCTTGTGGTGCAAGCTCTGCCCATCACCCGAGATGTTCAGACCGCAGATGCCTGGGCTCCGAGCAGGGAAACAAAGGAGCCTGAAAACCAAACAGCCTCTGAGGGGAGCCTGACTCCAGTTTGTTTTCTAAAACTTCTCCACTGGAAGCACAGGGTCAAAGATAAACTTGGGCCCTGGTCAGTTTGGCTCAGTGGATAGAGCGTCAGCCTGCAGACCAAAGGGTCCCGGTTCCATTCCGGTCAAGGGCACGCACCTTGGTTGCAGGCTCCTCCCCTGACTGGGCCCTGATTGGGGCTCCTGCAGGAGGCAAACAATTGATGTGTTTCTCTCACATCAACGTATTTCTCTGTCTTTCCCTCTGTCTTCCACTCTCCCTAAAAATCAATGGAAAAATATCCTTGGGTGAGGATTAACAACAACCACAAAAAGATAAACTCGGTGTATGGGGTACCGTAGAGGTGTCCCTCAGACCCGTGGCTAGAACCCCCGTTCTGCCCTCTGGGGAGTCCCAGTCATGGTCTCCTCTGCCCTCGGCTCTCAAGTCTGGATTCCTTCCGAGGCAGGGCTGGGGGACCTTTTTCTGCCAAGGGCCATTGGGATATTTATAACCTCATTCGCTTCATATAATTCACTTCATGTAAGTTTATGTTGCTGCGAAAGCTCCTGGATTTATTGAATTTCGAGTCCCGCCTGCAGGGCCAAGCCTAATGCTTTCCTGGGCCTGCTGTGCCGCCAGGCCTGCTTCCAAGGCTCTGAGGAGGCACCAGTGACAGTGGGACCATTATCACCTGTTTTCTTGTTAAATCTAGAGGGGGGGGGGGGTTGTGTTTTTTTTTTGTTTTTTTTTGGCTCCAAGGTGAATGCAGGAACTTGTTGAAAGAAATCCAGAAGCTTCATGAGATTCTCAGAGGCCCCGGGGTCAGGTTGGCCCAGCACTTCAGAACTTGTGACCTTGAGGCTCATTTCAGGGAGAAAGCGGTCCTCGTTCTGTGTCAGAGGTCAGCTGGGGGGAGGAGGGACAGGGTCTGACTCTGTGAGCTTGGTCTCTTCCTTCTCTAAGAATCCTGTTCATTTCTAAAGTGATTCGTTTTTTTAAATCATCACCTGAGAATGTTTTCCCATTGATTTTTTTGTTGTTTTTTTTTAATTATTATTTTTATTATTATTATTATTTTTACTTTCATCCATTGATTTTTGAGAGAGTGGAAGAGAGAGGGAAAGACAGAGAGAAACATCAATGTGAGAGAAACACATCGATTGGTTGCCTCCTGTATGAGCCCCAACCAGGGCCTGGCTGGGGAGGAGCCTGCATCTGAGGTACGTGCCCTTGATCGGAATCGAACCCGGGACCCTTTGGTCTGCAGGCCGACGCTCTATCCACTGAGCCACACCGGCCAGGGCTCTAAAGGGATTCTTTTTAAAAAAAAACAGCCCAGCAAGGTGATGGGTCCACACAAGACAGGCCAGTCCCTCTGGCACTTGTTTCTCCAGCCAGCCCACAGGTCGGGGCAGGGGGACGGTCAGCGCCCGCCCTCCCGGTCATCTCCCGGCCTCTGCCTTGCAGCGCGGCCAACGTGAAGAAATGGGAGATCGAGCTGCAGACCCTGCGGGAGAGCAACGCCCGGCTGACCACGGCGCTGCAGGAGTCCGCCACCAGCGTGGAGCAGTGGAAGAGGCAGTTCTCCATCTGCCGCGACGAGAATGACCGGCTGAGGCACAAGGTGGGCTCTGGGGGGCTGAGGGGCACGGCCAGCGGGAGGGGCAGCGGCAGCGGGAAGACTTGCTGCCTCCTCCCTCTATTTCAATAACTGATTTATTACTTTATTTATTTATTTATTTATTTATTTTTAAATATATTTTATTGATTTTTTACAGAGAGGAAGGGAGAGAGAGATAGATAGTCAGAAACATCGATGAGAGAGAAACATCGATCAGCTGCCTCTTGCACATCCCCCACTGGGGATGTGCCCGCAACCCAGGTACATGCCCTTGACCGGAATCGAACCTGGGACCTTTCAGTCCGCAGGCCGACGCTCTATCCACTGAGTCAAACCGGTTTCGGCAACTTTATTTTTTCTTAAAGATACTTTTATTGATTTCAGAGAGGAAGGAAGAGGGAGAGAGAGAGAGAGAAACATCAGTGATGAGAGAGAATCACTGATCAGTTGCCTCCTGCACGCCCCCCACTGGGGATCGAGCCCACAACCCCGGGCATGTGCCCTGACCGGGAATCGAACCTTGACCTCCTGGTTCATAGGTCAACGCTCAACCACCGAGCCACGCTGGCCGTGTTTGAATGGTCAGCACGTTGACCCCACCAGCTGTGGGCATGACAGGGGGACACAGCACATTGACCTTGGTATTCACTCTCCCTGGCCCACCTGACCTGAGTGGGGCCACGGGAGGCCACGCTCTGTCTCACCGTCTTCGTGGTACAGATGGCACATGAAACTGCCTCGTGTGGCGTTTTCCTTTCAGGCCCACAGTGCTGACGGCCAGGGGCGCGGGGCCAGGTGCTGACGCTGCAGGCTCCCTTCCCAGGCTGGCTGATCGATTGCCCTCTCTTTCTTTTTCGGAGCCAAGAGCCCAGCTTCTCTCTGCGCCCGAGGATAAGAGCCCAAGGGCGGGGGGAGGAAGTGCCCGCTGAGAGGCGCTTTTGTGTTACACGTGGGTTCCACTCTTGCCGTCCGCTCTGCACACACACTCTGGCCTTGGCTGTTCTTCTGAGGGAGCAGGCTGGGGAGGGAGAGAAAGGTGCACCCGCCCCCCCCTCCCCTCCAGGAAGAGGCCTGCAGGCCAGGCGCCCGTGTGCACCACTAGGGAAAGGTCCTGATTTAAAACATTTGAAATGTCATCCCGTCCCCCTTGGTGGCCACTGCCCCACAGGGCTCTGGTGTCTACCCCGCTGGCTTAAACCCATGAAACGGAATAATTCAGGACGTGATTAAAACGATGTAAAATCATTTGAAATTGAATAAATTTCCATGCTGATAATAATAATAATAATAGAGATGTAAATCATTCTGGGGAGAAGCAGGTAGATCCATGGGCCATCTGGCCCCTGCTCATGACAGATCCTTAAAGCGAACCTGCAGCTCCTGCCCTCTGGTCGTGAGAGCAGCCAGGAGCCCGAGCATCCTGAGGCTGGGCTGGGTGGCTCAGGTGGCTCTGCTGGTGGTGAGTGAGGCACCTCCTGCCGAAAGGGACCGGCAGCTTCTCCGGGAGCCCCATGGAGTTTGATTGTAGCCTCTGAGAAGCACAAGTGGGCTAGTTTTAGGTTTATCTTAAAAGAAATAAGTTTGGCTCAGTGGATAGAGTGTCAGCCTGCGGACTGAAGGGTCCTGGGTTCAATTCCGGTCAGGGGCACATACCTTGGTTGCAGGCTCCTCCCCCGGCCTGGGTCCTGGTAGGGACACGTGCAGAAGGCAACCAATCGATGTTGCTCTCTGTCTTTCCCTCTCTCTGAAAAAATCAATGGAAATACATCCTTGGTGAGAATTAATAGAAAAAAAATAGAAAGAAAGGACGCATAATGTGTCGATCTTTTGTTTAATGACAAAAGTAAGCTAGCGTCCCTGCCTCCTGTGTGATGTTTCCCCAAGATTGACGAGCTGGAAGAACAGTGCAGTGAGATCCACAGGGAGAAGGAGAAGAACACCCAGCTGAAGCGGAGGATCGAGGACCTGGAGTCGGAACTCCGAGAGAAGGAGACGGTGAGTCACGGCTCTGACGGCCCCTCGCTGTCCCCAAGGGCGCAGCAGGTGACTGGGCATGTGACGGCCCTGGCAGCTGCCCGGACATCGACAGAGTCAGAGCCAAGGGCCACGTCAGGGCGCAGATGCTACAGCCTCCTCGCTGTGTGTGCTGTGTGGTCAGCCGCCCCCCGATCCCAGAGGGAGTTGAACTTTGTACCAGACACTTGGGAACTTTTTTAGACGCTGTATCATCAGAAGTTGAACTCGGCTGTGAAATTAGTGCAGTGAGAGCCATTCGTTTTCTGGGGGGCAGGACAGCTAAGTACACAGAGGCTGGCGGCCACGGGCAGGCTGCCAACCCGTTCTCAGCCTCAGTTTCCCCACCCACAGAGCAGGAAGCATAAGAAGACCTTCCGCCATGGTGGTGTGCGATCGTGCATGTACTGCACCCGGCCCTTAGAATACCTGAAGGGTTCAGTGTTGGCGTCATCACCTTTATTATCTGTGCAAACAGCATGGATTCCAAAAGCTGCTTCCATTCCTAGATGCCCAAGTGGGAGGGAGGGGGTTCAAGAATACCTTTTATCTGACCTGATTTCACATGCTTTTTCAAATTTCTTTCTCCCGTAGGAGTTGAAAGATCTCCGAAAACAGAGTGAAATCATACCTCAGCTCATGTCAGAGTGTGAATACGTCTCTGAGAAGTTAGAGGTAAGGGCGGGAGGCTCAGATGAGAAGGCACTGGTCATGTGACTCCTCCCCAGAAGGCTCAGCAGCATTTGTCCTGTGGCTTTTCCACCGAACGAAGGTGTCCTGTGCCACAGCCATAGTGCAGGTGGCTGTTTCAAGTCCACAGAAGCCCCTGCAGAACCACAGCGGGGTGAGGAGCGGGGGCAGAAGGAAGGGCTAAGGGTGCTGTCCCACCTCTCCACTCCCCAGCCGTGACCTTGCAGACGCCCCTCACTGCCCTCAGTCTTTTTTATTTATTTATTTAATTGATTTCAGAGAGGAAGGGAGAAAAAGGGAGAGCGATAGAAACATCAGTGATGAGAGAGAATCATTTATCTGTTGCCTCCTGCATGCCCCACACTGGGGATCGAGCCCGCAACCCGGGCATGTGTCCTGACCAGGAATCAAACCGTGACCACCAGGTTCATAGGTCGGCGCTCAACCACTGAGCCGCGCCAGCCAGGCCAGCCTCAGATTTCTGGTCACAAAAGGAGGGTTTAAACCTCCTCTACCTCCAGGCTCTCCTCACTCAGGAGCCGTATATTCAGGTGTGCAGCCCCAGCATTCGCAACTGGCTAGGGTTAGGTTATCAGGATGGAGCTCAGTGGGCCTCTGCTGACCGGCTGGGCCTGGGGCTGAAAACGCCTCCTGCTGGGATTTCAGACTTTCTCTGCTGGGCACTGGTAAAAGGGCCGGTTAGCACTGGGCTCCCCGGGCAGGTGTCCGAGTTCTGTGTTCTGTGTAGGAACGTCGTTTTCCAGGCCCCGTGTTGGTCACACACTGTCTGTCGGCACCTCTGCCCGGGGACAGGCAGGAAAGAAGGGCTCGCTTAGCTGTCCTGGTCCGTGTGCTGAGGCACTCACAGGTCCGGGCTGCAGCCGTCGCAGGTCTCAGCGGACCCCCCTCACTGTTCTCCAGACCAGTGGTTCCCAAACTTATTTGGCCTACCGCCCCCTTTCCAGAAAAAATATTACTCAGCCCCTGGAAATTAATTTTTTTAAAATTTTAATAGCAGTTACTCATCGCCCCCAAATGCACCTGTGGCCATCACCGCCCCCCTGGATCGCTGCAGCGCCCACCGGGGGGCGGTAGCGCCCACTTTGGGAATCACTGCTCCAGACCCTTCTCCTTTGGTTTTGCTTCAGGCCGCGGAGAAAGACAATCAAAACTTGGAGGACAAAGTGCGTTCGCTGAAGATGGACATTGAGGAGAGCAAATACCGACAGCGCCACCTAAAGGTGGAGTTGAAGAACTTCTTGGAGGTGCTGGACGGGAAGATCGACGACCTGCACGACTTCCGCCGCGGCCTCTCCAAGCTGGGCACCGACAACTAGGGCGCGGCCGGCCCCGCGGGAGCCACAGGTGTGTGGAGGCGGCTGGGCCAGGACGTCCTGCTGCGGGTGTTGCTTCTGTCCCTGCAGGCGCGGCTGCGCGCGCGGTGCCAGACCGCCGTGCCGCCTCGCCTCCGGGATCGCAGTCTCCTCTCGCTTCTCTGGCCTTTCGAGGTTGCGGGCCGCTGGAAGATTCTGACTCAGGAACCCAGACTAGGTCTACCTTACGTTTACGCAGTCAGGGCAGGGATGTTTATATCTTTCTTAAGGGTTGTTGCAGCCACATGAGCTGAAATGAGTTTTCTAATCCAAACGTGAGTATCCATCACACCTCCTGTTTTTTGAGTGGCATTTGGAGTATCTGAATGTCCCCCAGGCGCCCAGTGTGGCCGTGGAGGTAAGAGCTCCCTCCCTGTAGCGATCCAGATGCGGTAGAGCAGCTGCTTGTCCGGAGAAAGGAGACAGGCTTCGGGAGGTGCCTTCCTGGCCCGGGGACCCCTGACCCCCGACCCCTCATCCCGCCCCAGTTGTGAGGCTGCGACCACGCTCCTTTCCTTGGTTTTAGTTTCTGAGCAGATCGCTGTGCCCTGGGGACAGCACGCAGTGAGGGCGCCTCGCACAGTGCCTGGCACACAGTAGGTGCTTAATAAATACTTGTTCAATTAAACACATGCCCAGGATTTAGTGTTTCAATCCAGCCCCAGCAGAGTCCCTGCCGACAGACCAGCGTCCTGGTGCCCTGGGTCGGCGTCAGGCGTGAATGCACTTGTGTGGTCAAGCCCATGGCTTGGCTCCGTGGCCCTGAGCCTGGGAGGGTGGCCGCGGAGGCAGCAGGAGCTGGCAGGAGTCCTCCCGCCCCAGGCGCCCATCCACGGCCCACTGCCCTGGTCTCTGACCCTGGGACCACCCTCACTCTCTAGTCGTGGGGCCTGTAGCTGGGATTCCAGGACCACGGGTTGCACTGGGATCCTATGTTGGGTTTGGGCCGTTGAGGAAGAAGTCACACCAGCCCAGTGGGGGAGAGTCAGCTCAGGGAGGCTGGCCTTGGCCCAGGTCTGCCTCCACCCCCTCAGGTCCTGCTGAGGGAGGGGCTGGCGCCACCCACCTCCTCTCAGTGGGCACTGCATGCCCTTGTCGTCCTTCATTGGCAGGGACTGGCACAGGGTTGAATCCCTGGCCGTGGGCCTTTCTAAGAGAGCCTTGGTGTACCTGAACCTGCTTTGTGAACCCCTAAGAGAACTTCCCTTTCTAGAAAGAGGTTCCCACGTGGGTAGGATTTCTCCCTGCTGAGTCTGGGTAGATGATAACACAGCCTGAGGGCGGGCACGTGACCTGGGCCCCACGGAGAGGGTACAGGTCCTGCTGCTCCCTCCATGGAGCTGAGCCCTCTGCACAGGGGAGGAGGGAGAAGGGAGAAGGTGGAGGGAGGGCTGGTGGCCTGGAGCACAGCTTCAGCAGAGTCCCCGCAGGCTGGCACGGGAGATGCAGGGCGCACGGGAGGCGCAGGGTGCACGGGAGACGCAGGGCGCGGCTGGCCTGCCCCACCCCGGAGCCCCAGGCGGCTCAGGACAGCTTGGGCAGCTCCTCACTGGCTGAGCTGGAGACTGGGCTGGGCCTGGGCTGGGCCTGTGGCCGGCAGTGAGTAAAGGGATTCTTCTCAGGCAGGTCAGCCCACCTGGCAGCAGACCGGGGACATGGCTGCCCAGGAGCAGTGGGCTCCAGGGTTTAAAACCTCAATGTGGGTCTTGTTGTTGTTGTTAATCCTCACCCGAGGATATTTTCCCATTGATTTTAGAGAGAGTGGAAGAGAGAAGAAGAGACAGAGAAACATCGCTGTGAGAGAGACACATCGATTGGTTGCCTCCTGCACACGCCCTGACAAGGGCCCGGCCTGGAGAGGAGCCTGTAACTGAGGTATATGCCCTTGACCGGAATTGAACCCGGGACCCTTTGGTCCACAGGCTGACGCTCTATCCACTGACCCACACCGGCTAAGGCTCCACGTGGGTCGACTCGGCTGACAGCTCAGGCAGCACAGTCAGAGGAAGGGGAGTTGCTAAAGGCACCTGTGCTCCGTAGCAGTGACTGTAGCAAATGCCGGAAGCAGCAGAGCTGTTACCACGGTGGCGGCTGCGTCCCGTGTGTCCCGAGGTCCCCTCACCCACCCTGGGAGAGCTTGGAGGCCAATGCGAACGTGTCCCAGGCCCCGAGCCGAGCCGCGGGCTCCTCTGCAGGGAAAGGCGGGTCACCAGGCCCTGGGCTGCGTTCCTCTGCTCCTCTAAAGATTTCATGTTTCAACATTTACTTTCTTTTAAGGGCAGTGACCCCGGACAGCCCAGGGGAGACTGGCCCCGTCCCCGTCTGACAGCCTGTGGCTCCGTGCGGGTGGCTCAGGGCAACGGAAACGACCCTGAATTCCCCGGTTTTCCCGGCCTCGCTTACCAGGGCGCCGTCCCCAGCCTCACACTCATGTCCTTCGTGGTCGCTGTCGGAAGCCAGGTGCAGGCAGGACAGACCTGTCACCCAGGAGCACCCGCCACACTGTGTGCTGGGAGGGCGGGGCCAGGGCTGCGTTTCGTTGGCAAGTGCCGTCTCCTGGCTCTGCCATCACCACTGGCCGCCTGGTCCCGGTTAGATTCTTTCCGCACCGTGAAACCCGGGGCCCGAGAGAAGCCATGTAAAACCTGTGGCCCCTTATTCGTAATGAGCCTTAAAAATCACTTTGTCCCAGTAAAGGCCCAACGGGGTGCATGGCCACGTGGAGTGGCGAGTGGAGACGAGCCCCCCTGGTGTCCAGGGATGGAAAACCCCCGAGAGACAGGGTGTGGCAGGTGGTCAGGCCTCGACGTGACAGAGAGCCAGTCAAGACCTGACACTCGTGTGGCCGGTACCTCGCCACCATACTCACCTGCACGCAGTCCCTTCAGGCTCAGCCGGGGAGGCCTGAGCGGAGACCAGTGCCCCTGTTTCGTAGACAGGAGGCCGAGTCAGCAAGCGACATGCCCAGGTCACCGGGGAGTGAGCAGCCCGTGGGCTCCGCGTCCGGGCCTCCTGACCTTGGTCGTGTGCCCGTCTACGAGCCCCACACTGGTCTCCCTTTGGTCATCCTTGAGGCCAAGAAAAACGTTCTCTCTCTCTCTCTCTCTCTCTCTCTCTCTCTCTCATCCTCACCCACGGATATTTTTCCGTTGATTTTTACAGAGTGGAAGAGAGAGGGAGAGACAGAAACATTGATGTGAGAGAAACACATCGATGGGTTGCCTCCTGCACGTGCCCCGACCAGGGCCCGGGTCGGGGAGGAACCCGCAAGCGAGGTACGTGCCCTTGACCAGAATCGAACCCGGGACCACAGGCCGATGCTCTATCCACTGAGCCAAACCGGCTGGGGCCAAAACAGTTCCCTTGTATTCTGGTAACAGCACACACTGCGGATACGCTATTTGAACAGATGTCCATGGCCAGCGCCGGTGTCCACGTGAGCATCGGAACGGAAGCATTCTGATTCTGCAGAGCTCTCTCCCGGGGAGTGTCAGGAGCACACGCCCTGAGAGGCCAGACCTGAGACAGACCCACTTTGAGTTCTTTGTCGATGGCGTCAGTGGAGGCAGTGGTTCGTTCAAGACGCGCGGGAGGCCCTGAGACCACAGAGCGGCAGACTGAGTCCTGGCTGGGGGGTTGCCGTGCCCTGCCCGCCCCCTTCCCAGACAGGAGCCCGCTCTGTGCAGGGAGGAGCCGCACAGTGGGCAGAGCAGGGCGAGCAGGGCCTGCCCACCCAGGGGGACCGTCCACCGCGGACAGCTGGCCTGCAGCCTCCTCGCGGGCCGCTCCAGGCGGGGACAGGCCACAGCTCGGCCTTCAGGGGGCGGCTTGCTGAACCATGACTGGTGTGGCGTCATTTGATGTGAAACACCAAGTCAGGGGTGAAACAGATTAGTCATGTGCTGCCCACAATCACCGCCATCAGCCCGTTTAAAAAGAATGCTTTCTTGCCCCGGCTGGTTTAGCACAGTGGATAGCGTGTCAGCCTACGAACCGAAGGGTCCCAGGTTCGATTCCAGTCGAGGGCACGCACCTCCCTGGCCTGGGCCCTGGTCAGGGTTCATGCAGGAGGCAACCAATCGATGCGTTTCTCTCACATCGATGTTTCTGTGTTTTTCTCTCTTTTCCACTCTCTCTAAAAATCAGTGGAAAATACCCTCAGGTGAAAGATAGATAGATAGATAGATAGATAGATAGATAGAGTGAATTTTGTAGAAAAGTCTGCCCTCTAGAGCCAGCCAGCGGGCGTGCAGGGCTCACAGGGCGACCTCTCAGAAGGTCCTGGCCAGGTGGGCGCTCAGGGGGAGGCAGCGGGATGTGACTTGGCCCGGCTGGCCCTGCAAGGGAGGCTGTGCTTCAGGAGGGAGCCTTCCCGCTCTCTGCTGGGCTCTTTGCACCGTCCGTCCTTCTAGAAGTTTCGATTCTCTTGTTCACATGAAATGTCCCTGCAGTTTGAAGCGCTGACGGTTTAAACTAGAAGCTGGCAGATCCAGGTCCACATAGATTTTTAAATGATACGCACGGTTTAAACGGATCGTAATTTCTGGTTACATGGTTTCTCCCAAAGAAATGTTACATATTCTGGGGGGGCGGGGGGGGGGGTGACGGCGTGGAGAGGGGATCCTGTGTAGAAATGTGTGTTACTCACCTGTCCCCTCCACACGCCGGACTCAAGGATATGGGTCTTCTAGTTCCTCTCTAAATGCAAGAAGGAGACTTGAGCACGAATCTGGCAGCTGGATGAAATGGGCTAGTGGATTTAGGAGTGAGTGTGAGTGAGTGTGTGTGTGTGTGTGTGTGTGTGTGTGTGTGTGTGTGTTGGGGGAGGAGCGGCAGGGCAAGCAGAAGAAACACTCTTTTCAATTAAAAACATGTGCATCTCAGAGGAGTCTGCGAACCCTGGCGGCGACGCTGTCTGTTGAGGAGCCGCTGGCGGGCCTGTGTTTCCCGCGGGATCGAGCCGCGCCCACTCTCTCTGACGACGCAGAGCCCGTGCAGCGTGGTCCCCAGGCCACACGGACCCTGCGCACCTGGCAGGAGCCAGAGGAGCCACGGCCCAGTCCGACTGGGGGACGTGTTGGCACATGATTGGCAGGTCTGGTGATCTGCAGCCGTGGGGAATGTGTTACTGTTTTACCCTGTGGAACCGCTTTCCATAATAAAGTCCTGACTTTAGATGGATTGTTGTAGCAACATCTTAAGGTGTGGCAGGCAGGTAGTTCCTTCTTGCAGCAAATGTAAGAATTTAATGATTAGTATGAGGTGGACAAGTAGACTTTCCCAAGAGTACCAGGTTTTTCCCCCCCTTTTTTTAATGCCTTTTTGGTACATAAATAATATATATACTTTTTTTTTTAAAAGAAACTATAGATGAGTGAAAAGAAAACAAATCACATGTTTTACACCATCTGATTATAACCACTGTTAACATTTTGGTATGTCTTTTCAAACTTTTTTCTATGCCTTGCTATTTCTTTTATTACGTTTTTTATGAAATGCAACCATACACACGGTTTTATAACTTGCTTTTTGTCTTCTTAGCCCTACCTGTCGCTGTATTGCTCTATCAGTCAGTATGTAATTCCATCATTTTTAACGCCTGTGTAGGTTGTACCCTGGATGCCTACGTTCTTTCCAGTTTTTCGCTGTTGTAGTCAAGGACGCGAGGAAGCCTTTCTAACATCTTTGTGGACATGTCAGAATTTTATTGGGGTAATCTCCTAACGCTGGACTTGCTGCCTCCAGCTGTGGTGGGCGGTACCAACGCTCGACGCCCCCTCCTTTCCTTCCTGGGCACACAGGGCGCTCCACTCCCCAGCCCCTCGGTTGTTCAGGGTCCCAGGACCCATTCCAATCCCGGCCGCCAAACCTGAGCAGAGCAGGCCGGACTGTGAGAGGCCCACGTGCAGCTCCCGTCACTGTCCCCGCGGCTCTGTCAGCCTGAGTCCCTGAGCGACTGTGTGGAGTAGGGTCCCCGAGCGACTGTGTGGAGTAGGGTCCCTGAGCCTCTGTGTGGAGTAGGGTCCCCGAGCGACTGTGTGGAGTAGGGTCCCTGAGCCTCTGTGTGGAGTAGGGTCCCTGAGCCTCTGTGTGGAGTAGGGTCCCTGAGCCTCTGTGTGGAGTAGAGTCCTTGAGCGACTGTGGAGTAGGGTCCCTGAGCGACTGTGTGGAGTAGGGTCCCTGAGCGACTGTGTGGAGTAGGGTCCCTGAGCGACTGTGTGGAGTAGGGTTCCCGAGCGACTGTGTGGAGTAGGGTCCCTGAGCGACTGTGTGGAGTAGGGTCCCCGAGCGACTGTGTGGAGTAGGGTTCCCGAGCGACTGTGTGGAGTAGGGTCCCTGAGCGACTGTGAGGAGTAGGGTCCCTGAGCGACTGTGTGGAGTAGGGTCCCCGAGCGACTGTGTGGAGTAGGGTCCCTGAGCGACTGTGTGGAGTAGGGTTCCCGAGCGACTGTGTGGAGTAGGGTCCCCGAGTGACTGTGAGGAGTAGGGTCCCCGAGCGACTGTGTGGAGTAGGGTCCCTGAGCCTCTGTGTGGAGTAGGGTCCCTGAGCGACTGTGTGGAGTAGGGTTCCTGAGCCTCTGTGTGGAGTAGGGTCGCTGAGCGACTGGTGTGGAGTAGGGTCCCTGAGCGACTGTGTGGAGTAGGGTCCCAGAGCGACTGTGTGGAGTAGGGTCCCGAGCGACTGTGTCGAGTAGGGTCCATGAGCAACTGTGACTGCAGCCCCCCTTCAGCCTCCATGACACCCCGCCCGCCCACCTGCATGGACGTGTGGTGTGAATGAATGAAAATAACCTTAAATGTGACCCCACTGGGATTTACAGTTAATTTGTTCCTGCAGCATAGCGGACCTTATCCCGACTGACGATAAAAAGGTGTGCACATTTTTACAATTTTTAAAAAATGTATTTTTATTGATTTCAGAGAGGAAGGGAGAGAGAGAGAAACATCAGTGATGAGAGACAATCATTGATTGGCTGCTTCCTGCACATCCCCTACTGGGGATGGGAGCCTGCAACCCGGGCATGTGCCCTGACCAGGAATCGAACTGTGACTTCCTGGTTCATAGTTGACGTTCAACCACTGAGCCATGCCGGCTGGGCCATTTTTACGATTTTTAATAGATATTGCCTCAAATTGCCTTCCAGAAAGATGATACCAAATTATATTCCCGCCAGCAATGTGCGAGAACGTCTTGCTCCCTCTTTAACACTGGGGTTACCATGGGGCTGGGGGGCTAGTTTTCATATGCATTTTTTTTTATTAAAATGAGACTCTCACTAGCAAAAATATTTGTTGAATGATATTCTTTTATAGTTTACCTATTCATCTCCTCTGGCTGATTTTCTCATGAGGTTTTAAACTGTCTCATTGATTTCTAAGAGGATTTTTTCCCCTCCGTGGATATGGTAAAAAAAAAAAAAAAAAGAAAGAAAGAAAGAAAAGTTATATGTATGGCTTTTAAAAAATGTTCAGACATGAAAAACACTTTTTAGTCAAATCTGTCTTTTCCTTTATGGTTTCTACCTTTGCCATCACCTATGAAGATCTTTCCTATTCTAATTCCAAGATTGTATAAATATTCACCAGTGTTTTATTCTTGTACTGTTATTGTTAAACATGTCTTTATTGATTTCAGAGAGAGGAAGGGAGGGGGAGAAGAGAGAAACATCAATGATGAGAATCATCGATCAGCTGCCTCCTGCACGCCCCCTACTGGGAATTGAGCCCACAACCCAGGCATGTGCCCTGACCAGGTATTGAACCGTGACCTCTTGGTTCAGGGGTCGATGTTCAACCACTGAGCCACACCAGCCGGGCTATTTTTTTTTTTTAAAACAAATCTGTGGGTCTTCTGGAATTTATCTTCTAAATTGCCCCAACATGTTATTTTGGGAGATCTAGCCTTTCTCTGCTGATATGAAATCCCATTTTTACCGTATACCCAGTTCTTACGCAGCCTTACACGTGCTCTTGTTGTGGCCTGTTGTGCGCATCCTGGCACTGACACCACACTGTTCGATGTTCACAGATTTAGACCACATGTCCCAATTAACTACACTTTTTCAAAAATTTCCTAGTAGCTTTTGTATATCAATATTTCTGAAAGAAATTTGGGATCCTTTTATAATGTTTAGAATCGGAAATTGGATTGTATAAGATGTATAGGTTACTATAGAGAGAATTAATGTCTTTATAATATTTAACCTTTTATTTCAGTAAATGTATAAAGTGTTATGTTCCTCCGTGTGTTTTTCCTGCTATAGGTAATTTGGGTAGTTGGAGTTACTATTGTAAATGAGCTCTCCAACTTGTTGTTTGTGTAAGGGCACACCACTACTTTTTTTAAACGAAAAGTGAATCTATTGATTGTCTGATTTAAAATATTAAATGAAAGTTGTGAAAATGTAAACATTATGAAAAATGCAGAAATTGAAAGTCCCTCATGATTAAAATCCCTTTGCCCCCAGATAAATCATCAACAATTGATACATATTCCTCACTTTTTGTTGTTGTTGTTGTTGTGAATCCTCACCGAGAATATTTTTTTTCTATTATTTTCAGAGAATGGAAGGGAGGGAGGGAGACAGAGAGAAACACTGATGTGAGAGAGAGACATCGACTGGTTGCCTCCCACACGTGCCCCGACCAGGGCCGGGGATCGAGCCCACAATCGAGGTACACGCCCGTGACCGGAATTGAACCCATGACCCTTCAGTCTGAGGGCCGATGCTCTAACCACTGAGCATGGTTAGGGTTCGCTTTTTTTTTTTTCTAAAACATGTTTTGTCATTTTGACTCTATGATACAAGTACCCTTCTGCCTCGTGTGCATTTCACTTGGCAATGGATCATGGGCATTTCCTGTGTCAGTCCGTAAGCGATCTACCTCATCCTTCTCAGCTCTGCAGAGTCGTGTGTGGTAGCCCGCCAGTTTATTTAGCTTGGTGATTGGCTATATGTTTGTTTTGTTATTTGTGTGTGTGTGTGTGTGTGTGTGTGGTTTTTTAAAACAATTCTTTATTGTTGAAAGTATTACATACGTCCCCTTTTCCCCCCCATTAATCCCCTCCAGCCCGCCCCGCCCCCCACCCCAGGCCCCATTCATTGTCTGTGTCCATGGTATATGTTTATTTTGTAATTAGTCAATTACTGAATACTCTTTTGTGCTAATAGTTTTGTTGTAGTCTTGTTTTAATTCTTTTGCCTTCTATGGGTAGATTGGTAGTTCTGGGTAGTGATAATTTTACTTCCATACTTTTAATAATCTTGTTTCACTTCCTTATCTCATTGACCAGCACTTTTAGAACATGAAATAACATGTAATTGTGTTGGTATCGTACACTCTTCTTTATATGTGGTTTTTTTGTGTTTTTGTTTTTTTTTACTTAGTGAGATTACCTCTAGTGTTTCTCCAAAAGTGTAAATTTACTTAATGTAGATATTCTTAATATTTGATTTTATATATTTAAAACTATACCCTTCTTTTTTTAATGTGCTGAAAGTATTTTCAGTAATGATGTAAGAATTTTATTAATGCCTTTCCCCTCACAATCTATCAAGATATCAAGTGGTTATTCTTTTTTTTTTTAATATATTTTTTATTGATTTCAGAGAGGAAGGGAGAGGGAGAGAGAGAGAGAGAAACATCAATGATGAGAGAGAATCATTGACCGATCGAGCCCGAAACCTGGGCATGTGCCCTGACCAGGAATTTGAACCGTGACCTCCTGCTTCATAGGTTGACACTCAACCACCGAGCCACACAGGCCGGGCAGGTGGTTATTCTTTATCGTGACTTAAGATGAATTATTTTAATAGATTTGCTAATGGTAACCCTCTCCGCATTTTTAGAAAACCTGATTCAGTCATGATATATTATCCTTTCAATGTGCATCTCCATTCAATGTTAACAGTGGTTATTTAGGATGGGTTGGTTAGGATAGACTTTTGTGTTCTTATCTGTATTTTCTGATTTTTCTACAATATTCGTATATTACTTGTATAATATAAAGAAGAGCTTTAAAATAAAAATATTCTGGGTTTGGTTTGCTCCTATTATTTTGGAATTTTTCATATATTCAGATGGGTAATGATATAATTATTTTCTGTCTCTGTCAGGTATAGTGTTAGGTTTATGTTAACATCTTAAAAAGAAAACTTGGGAAACTCTCTTTTTTCTATGCCCTGGAACAGTTTAAATAACAAATCATATTTAGAATTTTTTGCTCCTTGAAGTTTTTATAACATGTATAAAATTGTCCGAGTCTAGTGCCTTTTTAGGAAAAAATCTTTGACAATGTTTTCCATGCTCATTGGTCTCTTCAAGTGTTCTTCCTCTTCTGTACGTTTTGGGCCATTTTCATGTCCTAAATAATGATTCTGTTAAGGTTTGCTGGCATGAAGTTGTTGTATTTCCTGTTCTCATTTCTCATGTTGGGTGTCATGCTTTCCCTTATTCCAATGCGTTTTCCCAGAATTAGTTTGTTTTATTGGTCTTTTCAAAGAACCAACTCAGGTTCTTATACCTTACTGTACTGTCTTAGCAGTTTGTGATTTTTGTTTTTGTTCTTATTAATTTCTTTTATTATTTTTTTCACCTTCTCAAGTTGAATACCATTGTAACTTTTTCTTGTCTAGTAACAGTTGTCGTTATGGCTATGGCTTTTCTTCTTTACACATACCCCTTAAATTTGTAGGTATGGTGTCATAATTTGAGATTCTATTTTTTACTGAAGAGTTATTTGGAATTACACTTTTTCATTCCCAGACAAGTTCGATATTTGTTGTTGTTTTTATCATTTGCTATAAATGCCTAGTTTTACTGCCTTGCTGTCAAAGAGGGTGTAGCCTGTACAATTTCTACCTTTTAGAGTTTATGTTTTCTTCGGATCTAATAAATTGTTGATTTTAATAAATATTCCCAGGAAACTGCAAAAGAAGGTATAATCTCCGAGGGGAACAAAATTCAAACTATGTGTATTAATTTGATCTTATTAATTATCATGTTATGGACCTTTAATTTTTACTTGCTTGCGTCCTTGAAGACTAAGGGAAGTATGTTAGTCTCCACCGCTGTTGTATTTCTGTCTATTTCTCTTGTTTCTACAGTTTTCACTTTCCGTGTTTCAGTACGTTGTTTTAAGAGGGAAAATATTTTCCTTTAAAGACTTGTATACCTTTGTGAATTTTTACCTGATTTTGTTGTAACAGTTGTTTTTGTCGAAATACGTAGTTGGGTAAAATGTTTGCATCTCTTAAAAAGTCAACAACAATCTTTCAGAAGCCTTTGTGTCTTTTTTAAAAATATATTTTTATTGATTTCAGAGAAGAAAGGAGAGGGAGAGAGAGATGGAAACATCAATGATGAGAGAGAATCATGGATCGGCTGCCTCCTGCACGCCCCACACTGGGGATCGAGCCCACAACTCGGGAGCATGTGCCCTGCCCGGGAATCAAACTGTGACCTCCTGGTTCATAGGTCGACGCTCAATCACTGAGCCACGCCGGCCGGGTGTTTGTGTCTTGAGCAGATATTTTGAAAGCTCAGTCTCCCAGGGGCAGGTTGATGTTCTTTGGGGCACAGAGTTGGCGGAGGCCCATGTGCCTGAGGAAGAGAATGAGGGGTTTGGAGTGTGTACATTCCCATCCTGCTCTGGGGCAGCCGCTCAGGGAAGCTCAGGGGACACCTGCCCTTCAGCGCTCGCATTCTGCCCCCTTGGGAACGACACCAAAACTTTTCTCCACCCAAGAGGCACTGTCCTTCTGCGTTCCTGGCTCTTGAGGGAAAAGCTGGTCTCGGAGACTCCTGCCACCAGAAAAGAGCTTTCCAGAGCTGCTCTGAACAGGTGATGCCCGTGGCCGAGACTGCGCTGGGCAGAGGACCAGCTGCTCCCAAACCCGTGTAGGCGGCATGAATCCCACCCCACGGCTCGGGGGTGACAGGAATACGGGCTTCTCTATTTTCCCGCATCCAAGTTCATGTCTGTTTTGAGCCCCCATTCTACCAGGCTCCTGTAGGTGGGTCTCAGCCAGTTCTGGGACCCCCTTTTCTCCAGAGGTGAGTCCTCAAAGGTTCTGGCAGCGTATATATTCCCAAGGTGTCGGGGGCAGGGGGCCCGCGTCTGCTGAGACGGCTCCGGCCCCCCGGCCCTGCTGTTCCCCTCCACCCGCCGCTCATGTGCTGGGTAGTAACGAATCCCTCAGATACTCCTGAGCCGCAGAGTTCTCCGTGCGGTCGTCCCGCCCTCTCTCCGGCCATCCCCTGGCTGACAGCAGAGGTTCCGGTGGAGGGCGATTGGACTTGCTCACTCCGGGCACCATGTTCTCTTCTCTCCACCATCCCTCCCTCTTCCTGGTCCCCTCACCCAGGATCTCCTCCATCTTCTGGTTCCTCTTACGTAAAGCGACAGAGGCCTCCTCCCAGAGCTTGGAACAGATCAGGTTGTAGCCCCGTCTCTCCGTCCTTCACCCCCCGCTCCCCCATGAGGCCACACCAGGCGCCTCCCAGGCCCGCCCTTGCCTGGCTGCCTCAGTGCTCTGCTCACCGGCTCCTGCCTCCCCCACTGCCTGACAGCCTTGCCCTGCTCCAACCTCACCCCTCTTCTTAGGCCAGTTCTCTGAGGGCAGTTCTCTGAAGCGAGTTCTCTCACGCTTCTTACTTACATAGCTCGGTTCACACTCACAGCTCTTTTTTGAATCCTCACCTGAGGATATTTTTCCATTGATTTTTAGAGAGAGTGGAAGGGAGAGGGAGAGACAGAGAGAAACATCGATGTGAGAGAGACACATTGATTGGTTGCCTCCTGCACGCACCCCGACCAGGGCCGGGAACCTGCAACTGAGGTACGTGCCCATGACCGGAATCGAGCCCGGGACCCTTTGGTCCGCAGGCCGGTGCTCTGTCCACTGGGCCACACCGGCCAGGGCTGTAAGGATGGTCTGCAGGGTGGCGGTTTCCGGGCTGCCTGGGTTTCCAGCCCACCTCCGAGAAAAGCTCCTGGATTCAGACCTGTGCAGTCGTACAACCTCCTCGTGCTAGACCGGATGCTGGCCCCTCCAAGGTGCCCAGCTCCTCCCTCACCCCGAAACCTCGGAATCTGCTGCCTCACCTGGCAGACGGGCCCTGGCCTGTGAGATGACGGGGGTGCACCTTGGGCGGAAGGTTGTCCTGCTGGTGTGCGTGGGCCCAGTCTAATGACACGGGTTCCTAAAGGCTGAGCACCTTTCCCGGCGGGGCTCACAGACAGACAGGATGGACGGAGAGTCAGAGAGATGCGACGTCGCTGGCTTTGCAGATAGAGGAAGGGGCCGCAAGCCAAGGGAAGCAGGCGGCCTCTACGGACTGGGAAAGGCAAGAAAACAGCGGCCCCCCTAGAGCCTTGGAAAGGAACGCAGCCCTGCTGACCTTGGTGGTAGCCCAGTGCGACCCAGGCCGACCTCAGACCGTAGAAAGGTAGGATGGCACACTGCTGTGGTTTTGAGCCTATAATTTTGTGGTGGCAGCAACAGAAAACCAATACACTCCTCACGTGAGTTTGCCCACTGAAAATCTGAGAGCCTTCGTCGTATAAATTCCCTGAACGACATGGTTTACGCCAGTGGTCAGCAAACTGCAGCTCGCGAGCCACATGCGGCTCTTTGGCCCCTTGAGTGTGGCCACGAAGTTTCAATCGCTCTGTACGTGCGCGCCCGCACGTGGTATTTTGTGGAAGAGCCACACTCAAGGGGCCGCAGTTTGCCGACCACTGGTTTACGCGATGGGAGGTCATTCATGAGACGCCTGTTGGCTGCAGCTCGTGCTGCCACCTGCTTCGCTCCCCAGTTCACCTTCCGGAGGGAGAACAAGCGAACGAGGGACTCCGATGGCCCGGCTCCTCGTTGTGTATCTCAGGACGATGGATGCGATGCTGCCAGCCATGGACCCGCTCTCCCAGGGGCAGGCCCAGGGGGTAAAACTGGCCATGACGGCTGCCCCTGTAGCCGGGCTGTGGGTGGGGAGGCAGCGTGACCGGGGTCCAGGACAAGGTGGTCGTGGAGGAGAAAGAGGGGTCAGGGGAGACTTGGACAGCGGAAAACCACGGGGTTCAGACCCAAAGGACGGTGTGGATTTGCCGGGACCTGCAGGCAGAGGGCTGAGGGCATCCTAGGGACTCAAGTGGGCAGGGCTGTTTGGGGCAGGCAGCAGCCGGCTTGGTGTTGCTGGAGCCCAAACCCCTGGGGGGTGAAAGCGGGAAGGGGCCCCCAAGACAGGAGGGGCCGAGGTTGATGGGCGGCACGTGGAGGTTGGGTGGAGGGGCCTGGAGCTGGACAGAAGGTGGCCAGACTGTCCCCTCGCCTTGGCTCTGGCTCCCCTGACACATGGGGCCAGGAGGTTTCATCGGGAGAACTTTTGAAAAGGGCCCTTTTTTTGAGGCTTCTCATCTTTGGCAGAGCTGAGGAAGCAACGCCTGAGAATTCCCCGTGCCTGAACGAGTTCACGGGTCTCTCGCAATACGGAATTGACAATAATTTTAAAAGTCCAGCAGAGTTCTGATTTTGCCACTTTTTAAAATATCCCGTTCTTTCCAGAGGAATCCTTTGGGGCTCAGGTTGGCCTGTCTGGTGGGGACGGAGGCCTGGGGCACAGCCACCCACCCTGCCTCTGGGATTTGGAACTGACGCCCGTGGGAACCCAGGATCGCCATGGCAACAGGGGAGAGCCAGGTTAGCGGGACCCTTCGGCCGACTGGAGATGCTGCTCTGCCTGTACGGCCCCTCCCCTTTCCTAGTTTTAACACAAAGCAGGGAGAAGGGGTTCCAGCATGAGGTTTCAGTTCTGAGGGAACACCCCCGCCCCCCCCCCGTTAGTATTCACTTAAATGTTTAACTGAAATCTTATTAAAAACGTTAACAACACAACACCCCACCACACACACAGGGAAGGCTGTGCTTCTCATACGTTAAGATTTCCTGTTTTCATTTAAAAAAATATATATATATATTTGTATTGATTTCAGAGCGCAAAGGAGAGGGATAGAAACATCAATGATGAGAGAGCATCACTGATTGGCTGCATCCTGCACACCCCACACTGGGGATCGAGCCCACAACCAGGCATGTGCCCTGACTGGGAATTGAACCCTGACCTCCTGGTTCATAGGTCGACGCTCAACTACTGAGCCACGCTAGCCAAGCTGTTTTCATTTCTTATGAGTGACATGATACATTAGAAATAGTCCTTTATTGTGAGTTTATAGAGTGCTTGATACATAAAATACATTTCATTTAAAATAATTTCTACATATAAGCAATTTATTGATTATTGCTAAAATAATGTTCACATTCAACCTTTACATCTGAGGAAAGCACTACGCACGCACACAGGACTCGGTCAGTAGTCTATTAGTGCTGCTCACCACATGCCGTCATCCGTAAACGGTTTTCAAGTGAGGGAATGATCTAGAACATCCACGGTGAGAAATAAATGCTAGTCTCTACGCCAGCAATACTCACTACGGGTTCTCAGATCCCAACTACGGTCTGGTGTGTGCGGCCACCGCCTCTCCACTCTCGGGTCCTAAAGCCACAACATGAAGCAACAGCTGCCGCCCGGCCCACGGCCCTGCAGGTCTCCGGGTGTCACGTGGCCACACTACCCTGTTCACGTGCTTGTCAGCAGCAGGCCTGGCCCCGTGGCTTCACGCAGCCCTCGGCCTGGAGAAGAGCTAGTGGTCCCACTCCCCGGGGCTGTCCTCCTCCTCCCCCTCCTCCCCCTCGTCCTCGTCCTCCTCCTCCTCCGAGTCGGCAGACACCCTCTGGATTCTCTGCAGCGCAGCCTTGATGCTCCGCTCCAGGTCGCTGGCTGGCTTCCTGCTGGGGCCGGGGCCGGGGCCGAGGTCGGGGTGCACTTTCTTCAGTTTGACGCCCTGCCTTATGGCCGCCAGGATGTGCTCGTTGATGGAGGTGTAGGGAGGGGCCGGCGCGGGCACTTCCACCTTCTGGAGCGGGGTTCTGCCGCACCTCAGGGCGGCCAGCACCTCATCCATGGACCCTGAAACTGAGCAAACAGAGCAAGTAACATCAAGAAGTCATCCTCTCCCCCGAGGTGCCAGGGCGTCTTAGTATTAGTTCAGCGGTTAACGCCACGATTTACACGGACGATCACCATTCCCTTAAACCAGTGATGGCGAACCTATGACACGCGTGTCAGAGGTGACACGCAAACTCATTTTTTTGGTTGATTTTTCTTTGTTAAATGGCATTTAAATATATAAAATAAATATCAAAAATATGTCTTTGTTTTACTACGGTTGCAAATATCAAAAAATTTCTATATGTGACACGGCACCAGAGTTAAGTTAGGGTTTTTCAAAATGCTGACACGCCGAGCTCAGAAGGTTCGCCACCACTGCCTTAAACAGAAGTTTTCTCCCTGCGTGAATCCAGGATAGTTCGATCGCTGATGTTTTGTCGTGAGCACCACTAGCAACCGACAGGCACCATGGTGCACACCTTTGGTTAGGAGGCGGCTGTGACACTGGCGTGTGATCCTGAGGGGGTTTCGGATGCCTGGGGGTAACTCATCCGATCCCATGGGGGTGATTTAGATACTTCTGAACCTCCACCTCCTCCATTTCCCTTCCCACTTGGAGAGAAATCTACTTTAAAAATGTAGCTGCTGTGTTTCTCTCGCTTCAGTTCTGGGTATTAGTCAGTGATGACTAACGAGTCAGTGTGACAACGAGCGGGGAGGTTTCCACACAAGAGGAGGCTTGAGGTAAAACTTTAATCAGCCGCTCAATGAGCCCCGTGGGGGCGGCCCTGGCACGGCTCCCCTGCAGCGTCTTCGATCCACCCACGTTACCGAGGTAACTTACACGCTCTGTTCTCAAGGGTGTGAAATGCTGTCAAAATACAAGTTAGATCAGAGCTCCAGAGCCTTGTGAGTAGAAGCCGTTTTTGACTCTGGCGCTGTGAGACCCTGGACGGGGGAGATCCCTGGCCACCGGCTGGCGAGAGGGGCCGCCTGTGGCCACCCTTCAGGGCTCTTCCTGGGAGGCTTCAAGATGAGGAGTCGTTTCTAGCTCAGGACTGAGGCCAAGTGACGGCTGAAAATAATACTATTTCGCCCTGGCCGGGTTGCTCAGTGGGTAGCACATCAGCCTGCAGACCAAAGGGTCCCGGGTTCGATTCTGGTCAAGGGCATGTACCTCGGTTGCAGGCTCCTCCCCAGCCTGGGCCCTGGTTGGGGCTTATTCAGGAGGCAACCAATCCATGTGTTTCTCTCACATCGATGTTTCTCTCTGTCTTTCCCTCTCTCTCCCACTCTCTCTAAAAACCAATGGAAAAATATCCTCAGGTGAGGGTTAAAAAAAACACTACTTGAACCTATAACTTGTTACCATGGTCCTCTTCTAGGAGTGAGAGGGCAGTTCACAGCCAGGGCGTTCTTTTCTTATTCTTGTCTGCGGAATGAGGCAGTGTGGGGGGTGCACAGGGCTTCCCCTCACTGTGTGCCTGGGAGCCAGGCTGGAATGAGGCACCCACAGCCAGACTCCAGGCGAGGCACCGGCACGCATGCTGTCCTCCCCATTTAAACAATGTTACTGTGCCCGGCTGGTGTGGCTCAGTGGTTGAGCGACGACCTATGAATCAGGACAGGAGGTCACGCTTCAATTCCCGGTCAGGGCACATGCCTGGGTAGGGGGTGTGCAGATGGCCTTAAAAAAATAAATATATAAGTAAATAAACGATGTTGTTGCAAACCCCATGGCAGGGCCGTGGGGTCTCCACCTGATAGCGTGGACTTTTCATCTGTACCTGGTTCTAGGTACAGTGACACCTTGAACTCAGAATAACAAAAATACTCAATTATCCAGAACCACAGTATGACCATTCACATCACCTCACAGTACCTGTGCATGTTCTAGGTAGAGAGGCTCAAGCTTAGTCTTGAAAACAAATGTACACAGCATTTTGCTAGGATTTCTCTCTCTCTCTCTCTCTCTCTCTCTCTCTCTCACACACACACACACACACACACACACACACACACGACATTCGGCTAGAGTGTGGGCCGATTTAAGCCAGGGTCCTCAGTAGTCGACGTCTAAACCTTAATTAGGATTAGAGTTAGCACTATAGCCCTCGTGTATTTGTCCCACTTCATTTTAGAAAGATTTCCCACAGGCAGGTTTCTCAGTCGCCTGGTCAGTCACAGGAAGAGTCTTCCATATTCTGACTAATATTCCTCTACAAGAATTCCCAACCAATCTTCTGCTTAAGATGCCACAGTCAGCCCTGGTCGGTTTGGCTCATGGATAGAGCATCGGCCTGCGGACCGAAGGGTCCCAGGTTCGATTCCCAGTCAAGGGCACATGCCCAGGTTGTGGGCTCGATCCCCCGTGTGGGGGCGTGCAGGAGGCAGCTGATCAATGGTTCTCTCTCATCATTGATGTTTCTATCTCTCTATCCTTTCCCTTCCTCTCTAAAATCAATAAAATTTTATATATATATATATATATATATATATATATATATATATATATTTAAAAAGATGCCACAGTCAATTCTGTAAAGGCTTCTGAGGGGCAACAGTAAGTGTGATTTCAAAGCAACACTGAATAGGCGGCAAGTAGCAGAAATCAGACACACACTGAAGTTTTAAGAAACGGGAAATCGCCTCAGAGATCCCAAGTCGTGTTGTGACCATTAAATGTATAGAGGTGGTTTGTTCCAGATGAGGCAGCGTTTATCAAACTGATTTAGGCTATGCTAATTTCCCCCCAAAAAGATAACATGTAAGGCAGCAAGTACTGGACTATTTTAAGATTGCAGAGAATTCTGGAAAAGATTGTGATGTGAAGATGATGGCTGCTGAAGTGAGAATGCTCAACTGCTCAGCCACCCACTGGGCGCAGGCACAGAATGCTGGAGGGTTACCTGGGCATTTAAAATGGCCTGAGGAGTCACGCAGCCTTTCAGCAGGCGAGTCACACACGAGAGGGAGCGGCTGGTCATCTTTCACTGAAGTCCTGAGGTGCAAATTCTGATGATTCGCAGATTGAGAAGAAAAGGATGAAGCAGGGAGCGGAGGTGCTGGTGGAGGCGGAGGCGGAGGTGGGGGAGGGGGAGGCGGCAGGGGCGGCGGCGGGGGCGGCAGTGACAGCTCCTCCCTGGGTTTGGACTGTGTTTGGTCACCGGCTGGAACAGCCATCTGGACAGGGCTATTTCCAGGACAGTCTTGGCACTTGGGGGTTTTCACGTGGCTAGCTTCGGAGGAGGGAGCACTTCTGGTTTTCCTGGAGGACGGACGGACGAGCGCCTTCCCCTGAGAGGGGGGCGAGGAGGCCCGCGGGGCCAGTCCACCTGGCAGGTCTGGAGCGTCGGGTTCTGGGCAAGGGGTCTTTGGGGCAGACCGGCCGGGGCATCTCTGAAAGTGGAAACGGCTGTGAGAAACTTGCCACAAATGCAAACCATCCAAATGCCGGGACTCTGTACACAATGAACACGAAGTTCCTGGGCACGGATTGTCCTAGTTCACAGAGCGGCTCCTTCCCGCTTTGCAACCACTAAGTCCATTAAAGAATAAGCATTTGCCCGGCCTGCAGGGCTCAGTGGTTGAGCATCGACCTATGAACCAGGGGGTCACGATTCAATTCCCATCAGGGCACATGACTGGGTTTGTGGGCTTGATCCCCAGTGTGGGGCATGCAGGAGGCAGCCAATCAGTGATTCTCTCTCATCACTGATGTTTCTCTCTCCCTCTCCCTTCCTTTTTGAAATAATAAAAAAATATTTTTAAAAAAAGGAATAAACATTTATAGCCTTTCATATAATGCTTTTTCTATAATAAAATAGATATGGGAGGATACATATAGATAAAAATATTCATCATAATATTTTTAGTTTGAAAAATCAGAAACTAAATATGAACCATAGGAAATTAGCAGAAAAAATTACGGTGAATTAATTTAAAATATTAGGCAGTCACAAAAAATCATAAACAGTACAAATTATGTGAATCAGCCTGTAAAAATATAGATGACGCGCTATTAAATTTATAACCATACAAAAAACACATCTATGAAAAATACCAGCAGAGTGGACCTCAAAATGACAGTCATAATAGGAATTATGGATGTTTCTTTTCTCTAATATTTACGCTTAGAGTAAATTTTGTAATTTAAAAATGTGAATTTTAAAAGTTCTGGCACCTCAGGTGTTCATTTGATAAAGAAAAACCTAACCTTACAAAGAACTAATCTGGAGGGTGTAGGTCCCTAATGAAGGCACTGATCAGCCAATAAAACATAGAATATTAATACTATAGGGCCATTACAATGAACTAGGATGTATGCAATAGGATACTATGATTATAAACTTAAACAAAAAACAGCTCAAGCTGGTGTGGCTCAGTGGATAGAGCGTCGGCCTGTGGACTGAAGGGTTCCAGGTTCGATTCTGGTCAAGGGCACATGCCCGGGTTGTGGGCTCGATCCCCAGTAGGGGGCGTGCAGGAGGCACCCAATCAATGATTCTCTCTCATCATTGATGTTTCCCTCTCTCTCTCCTTTCCTCTCTGAAATCAATAAAAATATATTTTACAAAAACATACACACCAATTCTATAACACTGAAGTTTACGTGTAAACTTTACACACAAAATGGCAATTCATGATAAACTCGGAGTATTTCTGCCTCTCCCACGTCGTTCTAAAGCGTTTCGAAACAAACAGCAACGCAGGGCCACAGCCCCCCACCTTACTGATGTGGCCACCACCCTGCAGTTTTCGGTGAGAGAGCAGGCGAGTAGAACAGAACCCCAGAAACTGGCCAGACTCCAGGGGTCGTCCAGCCATCCCCCCAGGTCAGGGCTCCCCAACCACTGGAGCGTTCCCTCTGTGCACCGGGGCAGCGTGGTCTGTCTGAGATTGCTGGGCAGCCTGCCTCCCTGAGGGCTCACCCAGAACAAATGAAATCCTTGTCTCCCAACAGCCCTTTGAAATATTTAAAAACAACTTGTCTGGGCTCCGCCAGTACCACATGTCACAGGACTTCACGGGTCGTCTTGTTCCCGCTTCATCCCAAATGTGCTCAGGCTTTGTCCCCTTCGAATGTGGCCCTTCTTGGTACACACGGAGTTCCGTCTACAAAGGATGCTACTGTTCTCCCTAAACTCGTGAGGTTTTCCGCAGCTTCATCCCAAGTGATTCAACGGAAAGCATCTCAGTTCTCAAGGCCCTTTCCCCTCCATTTGAATCACACACACACTTCTTCCCACCACACCCTGTACACGTTTTTTAGACCAAAAAACCTGAAACTTAAACCAATTTGAGGTCAACTGGTTAGATTTTTTTTACCTCCTCATTCCAGCTTGCTGAGAGTTAGGTGCCTGATTCTCCCACCTCCGCACCATCTCGACCTGGAAGCTGATCACTGACCTATCTGACCGATTCAGGGCTAAGGAGCTGGCTGGCCTCCCTCGAGCCCCCTCCCCCACACTAACTCCACTCCACCAACCACCCTGTGCTGACAGCTCACCACGTTACTCCCCAGCCATTTGCTCTCTCCTGCTGGTATTCATGTAGCTCCCCTCCGGTGCCTTCTTCCTGCTTCCATTCCTGCCCAGGACCCGTCTAGAATCTCGGGAGGTGTGTCTGGGCATTCGTACTTTTTAGAAGCTCCCAGGAGCTTCAGATGTGCTGCCCAGGTTGGGAGTCCCGGCTGTGGCTCAGGGGTTAGAGACACAGCTCTGTACAGCCTGGAGCTACGTCCTGGAACCACTCTGAGCCTCGGCTACTCATCTGCAAAGTGGGGGCGTGAGAACGAAGTGCCTAGCACCACGCCTGGGATGGGAGGCACTCGGTAATGGCCAGCGTAGTGTCTGTCATGGTTTTTCACTCCAGTGGCCCCTACCTTTCTCGTTGGGACCACACAGCACACCTTTAGTGCCTTACTCCGGAGGCTTGTCTGGAGGGGGCTCGTTTTTCTTTGGGGACAACAATAAACTTCAGTCTTTATTATGATGGTGCATGCAGGGATGTGTGATGAGAACAGGTTTATATTTTAATGTTATTTTTAAATAAGTAACTATTTCCTTTTTTAAAAAACCTATTCACTTTTTAAAAATCCTCACCTGAGGATATGTTTATTAACTTGAGAGAAAGAGAGAGAGAGAGAGAGAGAGAGAAAAACATTGATGTGAGAGAGACTCATCGATTGGTTGTCTCCCCCATGCACCCCAACTGGGGCCAGGGATTGAGCCTGCAACCGAGGTACATGCCTTGAACGGAGTCGAACCTGTGACCCTTCAGTCCAAGGGCCGATGGTCTGACCACTGTGCGAACAGCTAGGGCCCTATTCACTTGTAATAGAGCATTTAACTATTCTTACGTCACAAAGTTTCCTGATTGCATTTTAAAGAATTCTTTATTGCAAATGAGGAAAAGCCAGCTAAAGTTGAGGGTAATTTAACTTTTTCAGTTTTCCCTGCTGATGAACAAATACCAGGAGGGGAGAGCATGTGGCAATGTGCTCGATATTCTAATATTGTTGGCTTCTATCTATACATTAAAAATAATGGCATTTGGGGAACATTCTGTGTTTCAAATGATCTATCTGTTCATGCTTCATACTTTTCTCCGAGGATGGGTGATCTTTAATTATTTCTCCAGAAAACGTAGGCAAGGCGATTATTTCTGGAACTTACCTCTTTAAACGCTCTCAATCGTTGCAGTGTCTTTTGGCGTTCTTGGCTTATCCATTCTTTTTTCTTTTGCTCCTGCTCTTTTATCTTGTCTCTTTTCTATATTTAAACAAGTATGTATTTGTAAATTCCTTAAAATAAAAGTCTTGAGAGAGCAAGGGGCCATAACCCGACATTATCACCTCCCCTCCAACCACCACTGTGTCTGCATGGGCTGCAGTGGCCCTGGATTGAGGCAGCAGCCGCAGGCCCAGTGAAGCCAGTGTGTCACGTTATGCAAATCTAAACTATTTTTCTTTAAGTACTCACCACCTGAATACTATGGTGCTGATGAAAATATCTCATACTTTCTGCAGCCTGTTGCAATCGGAGCCGATGGTTTTCTTTGCACTGATCCTGGTGGGAGAATACAAATCACCTACATGGTTTTTACTATCGCCATGGGCTGTAGCATAAAAGGTTAAAAGAAAAAAGCATTGCATTTGGGCTGCCATGTAAGGCATTCATTCATGAGTAGGAGTGTCTGGAGAGGCTCAATGATATTGCTGCCTCCTGCGCTCTGTGATAGGAGCTGATAGGCACTTGCAGGAATCAGTTGTGCCCGATCAGAAGGCCACAGATTTAGTGCTTTAAGAGATGAAATAGTGAACTCTCCAACCAAGGGGAAATGAGAGGATATGCAAGGGTCCCCCAATTCTTAAATGGGATGTGCCCTAAGAATCTATTTCAATGCTGCTGTTTAAAGCATATTTCCCCATGTTTTAAAAATAGTAATTATACTTCCAAACATACCTACATAAGGATATGCAACTTACAAATACCTGAAAAATCATACTAAAAACTACATTTCAATGATGCTTAGCCATTCTTGGCATGTTACCTTTTTATACAATCACTAGAGCCCCGGTGCACAAGATTTGTGCATTCGGGGGTGTCCCTCAGCCCAGCCTGTGCCCTCTCGCAGTCCAGGAGCCCTTGGGGCAAGTCCGAGGGGAGCGGGCCTAAGCCAGCAGTCGGACATCCTTAGCGCTGCAGTGGAGGTGGGAGAGGATCCCGCCACCGCTGCTGCGCTCGCCAGCCATGAGCCTGGCTTCTGGCTGAGTGGTTCTCCCCCTGTGGGAGCACACTGACCATCAGGGGGCAGTTCCTGCGTTGAGCGTCTGCCCCTTGGTGGTCAGTGCACATCATAGTGACTGGTCATTTTGCCGTTCAATTTGCATAGTACCCTTTTATTATATAGGATGGAGTTTATTAAAATTAAGAAAAAAATCACCGAATATAAGGATTGAAATGAGCTAAATATTATCTCTGATTTTATAATCAACAATTTACACTAAATTTTAGAATTCACTGTAGCTGATTAGAAGTTTTTACTTATTGTGATTTAAAAAAATACCCGCGTATGTAATAGGCACTCCACAAATAGCTGTTGAATGAATTAAAAATCTAGAGAGTATGATAAATGCTTAAATCCCCAAAGAAACAAAAAATCATTTTAAGAAAAACTTGCAAATACATTGGACTTGCAGCTACTGATATCCATATCAAGACACACACAAATCAGGTAAAAGCCTTATTTCCCACGCCTTTATCTTTCATGACAGAATTGCCTGGGAGGGAAAGAAAGCAAGCCGCCCGGCGCCCACCTTTCTGTTCCTGAGATGGGCTCTCCTGGCGCAGATCCGGCCCCGCTGACGCTCCAGCTGCCGGCACTGCCGGCTGAGCTCTTTCATCTCCAAATTCTCATGGTCCTGCAGCCCCTTCACGGGATCAATGACTTTAAGTTCCTCTGGACTTTCACATGGGTCATAATAGACAACTTCATCCTGTTTATCTAAAAATACATATTTAATGATTTGTTAAAGACATGTTTTATTATAAAAATTATGCATAAAATCTCTTAAATGTAAGAGAAGATCACGTGTAATCCCACCACCCAGGGAGAAACACACACACACATGCACTCACACACACACACACACACGCACACACACACACATCACTTATATAGCTACACATATCAATAAACAGTTCTAAAAGAACATTTTCCATGTGATGGAAATATAATTTTAATGGCAACACAGTATTCTTTAATTTAAATAATCTCTGTTGTTAGAATGTTCCATTGTTGGCAATTTCACTGTGATGAACATCGCTGAATATAGATCTTTGTGTCCATTTCTTATTACTTGCTTAGCAGATGAATATTTAAGATTCTTGATAACTATCGTCAAATTGCCCTCCAGAAAGGCAGCTTACATTCTACCAGCAGTATATTATTGAGGAGCCTTAATGATATACAATCTTGATTACATGGTGATTTTTAAATACATGCATGCTATTAACAAAATCAAGCCCTACAGAAGTACATAAAATAAAAAATGTAACTTTCTTCTTCCTTTCCCAAACCTTCGGAATCCCAACCTCCCAGAGGAAAACACTAACAATTTGGCATGCATCCTTCCAGATCAACTTTTTTTAAAATAAAATTTTTCCTAAATGTGTAAAATGCTTAGAACCTGAAACTATTATAAAGTTTTTTAAATACCTAGGATTAAATTAAATGTTCAGGATCTGTATGCAAAAAAAAAAAAAATCGAAAACTTAGAGAAACTTTAGGGAGAAAAAGACTTAAGTAAATGGAGAGACATACCATGTTCTTGGATGGGAAGATTCAAAATTGCAAAGACGACAATTCTCCCCAAATTAATCTCTAATTTTAAGCACAATCCCAATAAAAATTCCGAGTGTTTTGCTTTTTTGTTTTGAACTTGAGAAAATGAGTCTAAAGTTCATCTGGAAGAATAAAGGAGAACAGTCAGAAAACGTGTGGAACAGCAGAGTAACAGGGGAGGGATGGGCTTTACCAGGCACTGAAATGGACCTCCGAGATACAACAGGAAGTCTGGTGCCAGCACCAGAGCACTCGCAAATCAATGAAGGGAATTAATTTATAAATAGGTCGAAATAAATGTAACGATTCTAGACGAGACAGGCAGCAAGTCAAAGCAGTAGGGGAAAATGTGTTCAAAATCAGTGATTGGGACTGCTAACAACTTGGGGGGAAAGATTAGATTCCTACCCCACATCAAAATGAATTTCGTCTGGATTAAAGAGCTAAATGTCCCTTTAAAATTCATAAAAATACTATAAGAAAAAAAAAGTAAAATGTTGAGACAATTTCAGGATGAGGAGGACTTTGCCAGGCATACTACCAAAAGCAGAAACCATAGATTTCTTTGCCAGGTGTGACTCCAAAAGCAGAAAGATAAACAGATGGGACTTCATAAAAGTTAAATATTTCTGCAAGGCAAGAAAAAGCAAACAGGGAGTATTTGCAACATATGACAAATAGTAAGAGTAATAGCCTTAATATGTAAAGGAAGCACAAAGAAAAACTGGCAAAGACTATGAATAGACACTTCATTAAAAAAAATATGACCAGTCAACATACAAAATTGCATTGAATGTCATTTGTAACTGGAATAAATGAAAATTAGAATGCCCGGCTGGCATGGCTCAGTGGTTGAGCATCAACCTATGAACCAGGAGGTCACGGTTCCCATCCCTGGTCAGGGCACATGCCCGGGTTGTGGGCTTGATCCCCAGTAGGGGGTGTGCAAAAGCAGCTGATCAATGATTCTCTCATCATTGATGTTTCTATCTCTCTCTCCCTCTCCCTTCCTCTCTGAAATCAATCAATAAATATATACATATATTTTTAAAAATTAGAACATGCCATTTTTTTTCTATCAATTAGGCAAGAATTTAAACGAATGGCGAAACTGTGGGGAAACAGGTAATCTAATGATGGGAGTGTCATTTTGTACAACCCATCTAGAGGACCATAATGTAGTATGAAATTTAGAAATTAGAAAATAACAGAGGTGAGGAAAAATATGTATCAAATGATTATTGTTGTGTTGTTTTAACACATATTTGTCAAATGTAAATTTTGCACTGTCCTTGACCCAATGATTTCATCTTTAGAAATATATTCCAAGGAAATAAGCTGTCCTATACACAAACGCAAACACAAACACATGATTAAAGGACGGTTCTTCACTACACTGCTGTTCACAACAGTGAAAAACTGAACATCACAGTTGGTATATCCACATAATAGAATACTATGCAGCCATTAAAATTCTTGAAGATTTTTATTACTTACTGAAATGGAATGATGATTATTATATGTTAAAGGAAAAAGAGAATACTGAACAGGATATATAGTTTTAGTTTAGTAACTGATATTTATATACATCAGGCTACCAAGCTAGTCAACACATTGTTACCACTAAGTATCTCCAGCTGATGGAACTGGGGTAATAATAGTTTTCCTTTCTTTGTTTTGCTGTATGTTTAACAATGAATATATTATTTACTATTTGAATAATAAAAATGCTGAAGGGAAATTAGGAAATTTCAGCAGCTATTTTATATAATTTACAAGAAGTAACTGGTAACATGGTCTGTATTTCCTTAAATGTGTAATTTAAACATTTTAATATATATTTTAAATATAAGTTTTACCTTTTATAAGTCTTTTAATAGAGTCCAACTGTGTAATAAGTAGTATTTCTTCATTTTTTAATATCTCAAATTGAATCTCATATAGTTCTAATTGAACTTCATAATATTTTATTTCTAGTTCGTCTACAACATTTATATTTTTTTCTTGTTCTGGAAGGTCTTCCATCTTGTTTTCATGAAAAAAAAAAAGAGCAAGATAAAATATTTAGTACACTGAAAGCAAACTTCAGAAGCATTTGAGCTATTTTCTATTCCTGGCTCAGTACCAAATATAAAAAAGCAAATTGAGAAGAAACACTCCTCCATTTCACTTAATGGAACAAAAAAGCCCCATTAAACATTTTTACCAATCCTTCATCTCATCCTTGAAACATATGAAAACATTCAGGTTTTGAGAAAAATAAATGGCAGTGAGGTCTTTAGTGTTTTCTGCTTTAACATCATAACATCGCGGGAAAAAACTTAAGTGACTATGATCCTGGAATGAAGCACTGCTGACTATTCTAAAGTCGTGCTGAAAATAATGTTATGTGAATTTTAAAGTATATTACCTACTCCATTACCAAGTGAATCTTATAACATAACATTTCAAAGCCATCTTGAGCAAAGGGAAACCTTACGGCCAAGCTTCCCTAGTCCTGAAATTCTCATCAACCAAAAGATGGTGTTGGAATACGAAAGGAAGCTCTCTCATGCTGGCTGGAAGGGAAGGGGTATCTAAAACCAAAGTCTCGCCCTAGCTGGTTTGGCTCAGTGGACGGAGCGTTGGCCTGCGGACTGAACGGTCCTCGGTTCAATTCTGGTCAAGGGCACATGCCTGGGTTGTGGGCTCGATCCCCAGTAGGGGACGTGCAGGAGGCAGCTGATCAATGATTCTCTCTCATCATTGATGTTTCTATCTCTCTATCCCTCTTCCTTCCTCTCTGAAATCAATCCTCCTATATAAAAAACCCTAATATGCAAATTGACCAAACCGTGGAATGACTGGTTGCTATGACACACACTGACCACCAAGGGGCAGACGCTCAATGCAGGAGCTGCCCCTGGTGGTCAGTGCGCTCCCACAGGGGGAGCACCGCTCAGCCAGAAGCTGGTGAGCACAGCGCTGGCGGGAGCCTCTCCGGCCTCCGCAGCAGCACTAAGGAGCAGTGAGCATGCGGGCGGTAAGGAGCGAGGGGTCCAGGACTGCGAGAGGGCACAGGTCGGGATAAGGAACCCGCCCCCAATGCATAAATGTCATGCACTGGGCCTCTAGTAAAACTATATTTTGAAAAATAATAAATAAAATAAAAGTCTGTTTCTAAAATAGTCACCTTTATGTGTCTTACCTTTCCCTGAATCTCAGCTCTTTTGTGATCTAAACACAGCTCTTTGGCTCTCATGAGCTGCAGTGTCTCCCGAGCTAACATGAGCCTGAGTCTTTCTAGCCTGGGAGTTGCTGTGGCCCAGGCAGCCTGGCCAAACCTCTTCTCATCCTGTTCCATTTGTTTCTGCATCCCTGTCGGATTATAACGAATAAAATAAAACTTAATTACAGCTCACTATAAAGTGAACATTTTATCCTGAGCTAATTCTTTATTCCCTCCACCCCCGGCCCATATTACCTGCAAAACATCCTTTTTAAAAGAAAGTTTATTTTAATGACTTTTTTAATCACACAGATAATACACGGTCCTTGGTATAAAATTTCAGATATCTCATTGCTTTTTAGAACGAGGCAAATAATCATGAATCTCACCTACTTGTAATTGCTTCTTACATTTTGGTACATATACCTCTAGACTAGACAGACAAGGTTATAGAGATAGTTTGACCAAGAAAACCCCACATGATCATTAGACTTCTTCACAAGGTAGGGCGAGAGTAGCTTTACAGTTGTTCATATAGAAAAGAATAGCCTGGCTGGTGTAGCTCAGTGGTTGAGCGTCAACCTATGAACCAGGAGGTCATGGTTCAATTCCCGGCTAGGGCACATACCCGGTTGCAGCTCAATCCCCAGGAGGGGGTGTGCAGGAGGCAGCCGATCAATGATTCCCTCTCATCATTGATGTTTCTATCTCTCTCTCCCTCTCCCTTAAATCAATAAAAAAAATTAAAGCAAAAAATAATATAATAAATAATAAAACAAGGATAAACTTGTTTCACGTATTCACAATTGTAAACCTACTTTTGCCCCACCCTGTATATCTTGTTTATTTCACTTACTGTATCGTGGAACTCTTGCCATTCATAAAACAGAGAATCATGCTTAGTAGCCCTGTGATATTCTATTGTATGAATATACTATGATTTAACAAACTGGTTGACAGACAATGTTTTTTCCTCTTTGGAACTACCATCAACAATGACTTAAAGACAAACATCCCTGACCCAGCTCGTAGGGCTGGCAGGGTCCCATCCTGTGGTCTCGCCCGCACACTCTGTTCCAGCCCCGCGGCGTTCTCCAAGGCCCCACGCTTGCCCGGCTCCCTCACACAGAGGGCCTTTGTCAGTGCTCTTCCTTCTGCCTGGAACACTCTCCCCTCACCCTGCTGTGATCTAAGTCCCATTTACCCTTCAGATACCAGGGCCGCTGCCACGTCTCTAAGGGCCCTGCTGCCCACTCTGATGGAGTCTAAGTGTTCGCTCAGCTCAGAGCCCCTACTTATCTTCCTCATGGGCTTGTTGCCACTGCCATTTCCCCGTGCGTCTGGATGAACATGCAGCTGAGGTTGATCCCCCTCAGCACGCTGGTCAGCGTCTGTTTATGCGCAGCCATAAAAACTGAACCCCCAGGACCTGGTGCCTGGTACTAAAGAGACACTCGGATGTTTTGTTTTGTTTTTAATAAAATGATCATTGCATATATGTTAGTGTGGCATATTAAATGATTACCTGCTAAGGCGTTTACTGTTTCTTTAAAATAATTCACTGTGATATCCTGAATAGAGACGATTGCTTCGTCAGCCTGCCGGGCCCACTCCTGGGCTTCCTTCTGCAGAGCCACTATCCTTCTAGGACCCAGATCATCCTCACCCAAGGATTTCTATAGACAGAACGGAAAATTGCACAAGTAAGAAAGAATAGCAGTGTACGGACATTGGGAAAGTGAAAGGAAACTGGTCGCATGGATTATTTCAACTACGTTTATTGCTCCTACTCAGTCAATAAAGTGTCATGAATTCAGCAACTCCTTCTTGAGAATGAACAAGGCTCTAAGGTGGCTGGAAGTCAAAGGGATTCTCTGGGGCATAAAGGGAAAAAGAACCCCTACTTTTACTTTGCATTACCAGAGTGACTTTTTCTAGAGAGGAATGCAGTCAAGTTATGTTTCTCTGTTAATAATAATACACAGTTTAAATGAGATCTGTGTTAAGCACTCAACATGGGCCTGTACACAGCACTCAAGTGTTAGCTGTTGCTATGGTTTCTTTTAGGAACATGAAGCTTTTCAATATGATGATTCTTTTCTAAAGGGAAAAAATAATACAATAACCCAACAGAGCCTGGCTGGCGTGGCTCAGTGGTTGAGCGTCAGTGACCCATGAACAAGGAGGTCACACTTCGATTCCCGGTCAGGGCGCATGCCCGGGTTGCGGGCTCAATCCCCAGTGTAAAGTGTGCAGGAGGCAGCTAATCAATGATTCTCTCTCCTCATTGATGTTTCTATCTCTCTCTTCCTCTTTCTTCCTCTTTGAAATCAATAAAAACATATTTTTAAAAAATAACCCAAAAGATCGTAAAATCTGTACATGTACTCTGTCATATAGCATTCAATTCTTCTGCAAAGGTAATAATGTAAGAAATACACTCGGGTGAACCATCAGGGAAATGTAAGTCAAAACTACAATGATCCACTCAGAGGGCTATAATAAAAAGGACATAATACCAAGTATTGGCAATGACGTGGACAAATTGGAAACCTCATGGACTGCTGTTGGGAATGTAAAATGGGGCGTTGCTTTTGGTAAACAGTCTGGCAGTTGGTTTCAAAGGTTAAGCATAGAGTTATCATATGATCCCAGAATTCCACTCCTAGGCAAATACCCAAGAACAATGAAAACACATATCCACATAGAAACTTGTACACAAATGTTCATAACAGTATTATTTATAATAGCCAAAAAGTGGAAACAACCCAAAAGTTCGTCATCTGTTAAATGGATAAGTTGTATTTCTTTATAGTGAATACTATTTGGCAATACAAAGAAATGAGGTTCAGATACACACTACAACACAGATGGACCTTGAAGACATTACGCTACATGAAAGGAGCCAGACTCAAAAGGTCACATATTGTATGAACCACGGAAGGTGAAATGTCCGGAAGAGGGAAGTCCACAGAGGCAGAAAGCAGTCTGGTGGTTGCCCAGAGTTGGAGGAAAATGGGGAGTGACCATTAGGGTACAGAGATTCTTTTTGGGGTGATGAAAACATCCTGGAATTAGATAGTGGTGATGGCTGCATAACTCTGAAAATACCAAAACCCACTGAATTGTGTACTTTAAATAGATGAATTACATCTCAATAAAGCTGTTATTTAAAGAAAAAAATATATATATAGGAAGTAAAGATTATCCAAATAACAGACATTTGAAATAATGAACAGAACAGGTTGGAGTGGCACGTGTTTCACCTAAAGATGATGTCGTGTTTACAGTACAGCAGCCTGGCGGAGGTCACAGGTGTGGAGGATGGCCCAGGGCAGGGGAGAGATCGGGTGACCACTCTGATGTCTTCTGTTTCCGGTGGGGTGAGACCCCAGGAGAGCTACTGATTAGTTGGTAACACTGGATGGAAATGACACTATTCTAACTAGTGTCACAGGGCTCAACGAAGTAAGAGTGATGATAGCATCTACTAAATTAAATTACTGAATTACAACCCAGGGCCCTGCTGCTTAAAGTTACATCTTGTTTCTCAGAAATTTGCACGTGTCCTTAGAGGAGGAAAATAAGCTAAATAAGCATCATATCCAAAAAGAAGTCATCAGCAAAGAATGTGTTTAACCCTTGAAAGTCTTCAGAAATCTGAATGTATTAAGAAGATGGCCCATGCAAAATGTTCTTCATTTTCACATCACTTTTTAAAAATAATATCTCTACAACATCATCTAAACATAAGGGTCGCCCTAGCTGATTTGGCTCAGTGGAAAGAGCATCGGCCTGTGGACTGAAGGGTCCTGGGTTTGATTCTGGTCAAGGGCACATGACCGGGTTGTGGGCTCGATCCCCAGTAGGGGGTGTGCAGGAGGCAGCCAATTCATAATTCTCTCATCATTGATGTTTCTCTCTCTCTCTCCCTTACTCTCTGAGATCAATAAAAATATATTTGAAAAATAAATAAATAAACATAAGGGTGAACCTAAGAGGCCAACACAGATGGAATCTTAAATGTGACTAAAGAAATAATATGTGACAAACAGTAAATCAGATAAAGTAAAAACATAAAGAAAACATACCAAAATATCACTCTTACACGAAGCTGCAACTTCTCGCATATCTCTAAACGGCTTCAGTAAGTACTGGAAGAACGTGGTTGCCACGGTAACAAATTCCTGGTATGCTCCATCTTCTTCTCCATAAACTTCCATTAACGCCACCATAGTGTTGGCTCTTTCATGGCCCTGAAGAATCTGGAAGGCAAACAGCAGGTAAAGCGCAAGGATGGACAGGACCAGGTCGGACCAAACACACAAAACTAAAGACACCTTCATGCTCCAAACGTCCATGTATCAGGGGGAAAACAGAGTCCACACTTTTATCTTAACTGCGTACGAAATACTCAGAGAAAAGAGGACCCGGAAGACTCATCAAATAGTAAGTGGTGATCTCTGGGGTGTAGGCGGTGGATGATGCTTCTCCACCACTTTCCTGATGACAAAGGTTTTGTGATGCTGCAATTATAGAGGTGCCTCCGACTACCTCCCTGGCGCAGAGACTCTCTCAGCTCTCCCATGTTAAAAGGGCCACCAAGCCCTAGCTGGTGTGGCTCAGTGGCTAGAGCAGCGGTTCTCAACCTGTGGGTTGCAACCCCTTTGGGGGTGGAACGACCCTTTCACACTAAGACCATCGGAAAACACATATATAAGAGCCCCCAGGTTCCATTCAGGTCCAGGGCACAGGCCGGGTGCCGGGCTCCATCCCCAGTAGGGGGCGTGCAAGAGGCAGCCGATTGATGTCTCTCTCTCATCACTGATGTTTCCATCTCCCTCTCCCTTCCTCTCTGAAATCAATAAAAAACATATTTTTAAAAAATAGTGCCAGCAAGCCCCCAGCAGAGTGGGGGCTTACGTCTCCGCAGAGCGCTTCTCCCGACATCTGGGCAGAAAATGAACTGCGCTCCCATTTAACTGCCCGCGTCCCCTCTCTGGACTTCCTGCGCGCCCCGCAGACCCCCTGGCTGCTCCCGGCAGGTGAACGGCACCTGTGACCCCGCGCCCCGTCCTCCACATCGGACCATGAACTTGCTCCTCCGCAGTCCGGGTCCCTTGGAAGACACCCCCCCTCTCCCTTGTCGCCCTCCGATGGCCCAGGGACACTAACGGGGAAGGGGGGCGCGCCCGCGTACCTGCTGCAGCCGCGCGCCCGCCTCCGCCAGCCGCGCGCGCAGGGCGCGCTCCCGGAAGGCGCGCGGGCTCTCGCA
>NW_005872409.1:46558-64424 GCF_000147115.1 Myotis lucifugus
CCGCGGAACCCGGCGGCCCGAGAAGCAGGCCGGCCCCAGCTGGGCGGAAGTCCCGGCCGGCTTCCCTTTGCGCCGCCGCTGCCGCTGCGCCGTACGGTCGTGACAGGTCACCGGCGAAATTTGTCCTCCGCGTCGTTCCAGGCCCACGAGGAAGCGCAGCTGGTGCCGCTCGGGCTCGGGGAACAGGTCCTCGCGAGACCGGCACCCATCCCTCCAGGCTGTCGGGCTGCTCGTCCTCCATGGCCGACGGTCAGCGGCCCGGCCGCCTCTCAGCCCCTCGACAGGACCGTCCGCGCAGCGACATTTTTCGCTGGCCCGTCATCGCGTCAGCGCCCGCCGCTGCTCCTCCTGCGCTGCTTCTGATTGGCTGTGTGCGGCTGGGAGGCTTCCAGCGGCGTCCGGGATTGGCCGGTTCCCAGTGGGCGGGTCCGCGGCAACCAATGAGAAGGCCAGATGGTTTCCTGGGGCCGGCTTTCGGAGTCCGTCTGTGACGCAACCTCGTCGCGAGCCGGGGAATTCCCAACTGGCCTCGCCTTCCCCACCTTTGCACACACTGACGTGGAGAAGGAATTCGTCAAATGTGAGCGAGTTGCTGTGAACCTTTGAACACCGGGCCCCAGCTGAGTCCGTCTTCTTTGCGTCGGGGTTTCAGTGAATTGATGGTTCCTAGGAGCTCTCAAAGGCGCAGACTTCCCGGAGAGACCAAGCGTTAAATTAAACGTGAGTTATTTATTGAGCGCCAACCACTGGATGCGAGCCACAGATTTATCAATTCAACAGGCTATTCGGGAGGGTCTGCTGTGTACCTGTTTTGGGGTGGGGCAGAGGGGGCATCTAAAAAGATAACCCTGCCCGGCCCAGCTTGGCCCAGTGGTTGAGCATGGACCTATGAACCAGGAGGTCACGGTTCGATTCCCGGTCGGGGCACATGCCCGGGTTGCGGGGTGGATTCCCACTGCGGGGCGTGCAGGAGGCAGCCATCAATGACTCATCATCGACTAGAGGCCCGATGCCCCGAAATGTGTGCAAGGGGCTCTGCTCTTGCAGCCCCCCCTCCCCTCCCCCGCCCTCCGGTCTAATTAGCATATTACACTTTTATTATTATAGAAGATGTTTCTCTCTCCCTCTCCCTTCCTCTCTGAAATCAATAAAGATATATTTAATTAATAAATAAATGAAAAGAATCTTTGTCTTTTGTTTTAAATAGACCCATGTGCTATGTCTGCGAAAGAAACTTGTCGCAAGATATAGAGACACTAGGGCTAAATAAGACCCCCCTGACTCCTGAAGACCTGTGTAAGAAATCGGGACATGAAGTTTGCATGTGAGGTGGAGTGTGGGGTGGAGCTGGACCTGTTCATGCAGCAGGGAAGAGGACAGCCCTGGTCTCTGCCCAGGTACGTACCCGCCAGCTCCCAACCTGTGAGTGCACTGGGCGAGGTATGAGGGGTGGGCACGTGCCCAGGGAGCCGGGATTGGAACCCTTCACCAAATCAAGGTTTGGGGGGGCTTGATTCAGGAACCAGGGAAGCAGCTTTTGAAGGTTTTGAGCTGGGACAGCCATGGAATCAGATTTGCACTTACTGTTACATTCAAGGGAAGCCTTAGCGAAAACAAACAAAACAGGACGAGGCTGAAGCTGATGTTGGGACATGTCTCCCCCTGAAGATGATCCCAAGCTCTAAAGTTGCCTGTCTGAAGGCGGGGGCCCCCCACTTCAGTGCCTGTGTGGGTGGAATATGGTTCTTGGACTCAGAACTGCAGCTCTCACTGTCACCCAGGCCTCTTGGAGAGAGAAGCTTGTAGCGAAGTGATTTTTTTCCCCTCAAGACTATTTTTAATATATTACTTTAGCTAATATGATTTATTTGTAATTCTTTATTAGTCTGTTTAAATATCTTTTAAAGTATTTTTATAATGTCTTTTTACTGTATTTGTTCTCTATTTTATCCTTTCTAGCAGTTTTTCTAATTTGCTTTTCCTTTTTAAATATATTTTTATTGATTTCAGAGAGGAAGGGAGAGGGAGAGAGAGATAGAAACACCAGTGATGAGAGAGAATCATTGTTTGGCTGCCTTCTGCACGCCCCCCACTGGGGTTCGAGCCCATAACCCGGGCATGTGCCCTGGACTGGAATCGAACCTGGGACCCTTCAGTCCCTAGGCCGACCCTCTATCCACTGAGCCAGATGAACTAGGGTTCTAATTTGCTTTTTCAAAATGAAACTAGCAGACTTTCTAATTATAAAAGTTCTACTTTGTGTGTGAGAGAGGGGGATAAGTTTGTATCTTCTTAGAAAAAAAAATTTGGAAAAATACACACCAAACCTAATAATTGTTGTTACCAGGACGGACAACTAGTTTATACTCACTTTATGATTCTTTTGTAGAATTTACTTATTTATAAGCCAGATATCATGTTATTTTACAAGTAAAAAAGACTTTTAAAACTTAACAGAAGGTACAAATATTTACTATGAAATAGACACGATCAAAGCTATAAAAAAGCAAAATAGTTCAAAAGAAATAAACCTCATTTTATGTGTGTGTATGAATTTATACATACTTACATGTATTCATAACTATACTGTAATTATATTTTGTATACTCTTCTACTTACAAACATACTGTGGGCATTTTCCACATTTAAAAAAATTGGTATCAGCCCGGCAGCGCGGCTCAGTGGTTGAGTGTTGACCTATGAACTTGGCGGTCACAATTTGAGTCCCACTCAGGGCACATGTCCGGGTTGCGGGCTCGATCCCCAGTGTGGGGCATGCAAGAGGCAGCCGATCAATGATTCTCTCTCATCATTGATGTTTCCATCTCTCTCTCCCTCTTCCTTCCTCTCTGAAATCAACAAAAAAAATATATTTAAAAAACTGGCATCTACATTGTTATTCTTAATACTTGTTAATATTGAATTGACTATTGTGACTTATTTAATGAATTCCCCATAATAAACAGATTTATTTCAAATTTTCTGTCAATAGACAGTTCTGTAATGAACATTGTTGTGCAGACAGGTTTGCACAGTTAATTTAAATATTTTTCTTTGCTTTTGATATTTTATCTTGCTTCTAAATTCTTATATGATAGATACCCTGCAGTAATGGTATTGTTTAAATGGGATTTTTTATTGAGGTCCCAAAAAGCAGTAGGTATAAAATTCTGAGATCAAATCACCATTTGCAGACTTCGAAAGGCAATGGTCCAGAACCTGATTCATGCTCTCAGCCAATCGAAAACAGGACCAGGGTCAAGAGCAGGGGTGGGCAAACTTTTTGACTCGAGGGCCACAATGGGTTCTTAAACTGGACCGGAGGGCCGGAACAAAAGCATGGATGGAGTGTTTGTGTGAACTAATATAAATTCAAAGTAAACATCATTACATAAAAGGGTACGGTCTTTTTTTTTTTTTTTTTAGTTTTATTCATTTCAAACGCGCAGGCCGCGGGCCGTACTTTGCCCACGGCTGGTCAAGAGACTGGTGGAGCAATTTCTCTGAAAAGAGCTGTTGTTGGGCTGGGGGAAGAGTTGAAAGTCCCACCTCTTTTTTTAAAAAAATATTTTTTGATTGATTTCAGAGAGGAAAGGAGAGGGAGCGAGAGATAGAACCTCAATGATGAGAGCAAATCATTAATCAGCTGCCTCCTGCATGCTCCTACTGGGGATCAAGCCCGGAATCGAACTGTGACCTCCTGGTTCATTGGTCGCTGCTCAACCACTGAGCCACACCGGCCGGGCGGAAGTCCCACCCTTGACCCCTAAGCTCAGTGAGGGGTCTGCAGAGGGACCCTTCAGAGAGCTCACTGTCTTTCCTGCAGGTGGGCCAGTGGTGGCCTGAGGCTGGAGGATTGGCTGCTTCAGTGGCAGAACCAGGGGAGGTGGCTGCACCGGGACATCTGCTTCCTACAGTTTGCCGGGACCAAGGATGGGGCCGACTCCCCAAGATCCAGACGTGGGCCAGCAGGAAGCCAGAGCCAGCAACGAGTCACCTGGGTCCTGCCTAAGAGAACCAGCTGCATGGGTGAGGAGACCTCCTGTGAGAGGTGGCCCACCAGGGCTTGGGGGAGGACTGCAAGGGACCCCCTGGAATAGAGGGTTACTCAGCTGGTTGTGGGAACTTCGGGGGAGAGGTGTCCGGAGTGGGAAACCAGAGAAGTACAGTTACTTCTCGGGAGAGGGAGAGATGGAGAGCGCTAAGCTTCTGCCAGCCCCACAGAGCCTGCCGCTGCACCCGTGTGACGCCAGCTCAAATAGGAGCTGTCTTAGCACCTTAGCTCCTCTGCCCTGACCTCCAAACCTCAGGGAGGAGGTGTGGGAGAACCGGCCACCTCATCCCTCCTTTCTCAGGGCAGACTGACAGCTGGAGACGCCACCTGGGGAAGGGAGATTTTGATGCTGGCTAAACTCTTGTGCCTTTTTTAAAAAATACATTTTTATTGATTTCAGAGAGAGAGGGAGAGGGAGATAGAAACATCAATGATGAGAGAGAATCGATTGGCTGCCTCCTGCATGCTCCCTACTGGGGATGGAGCCTGCAACCCAGGCATGTGCCCTGACCGGGAATCGAACCGTGACCTCCTGGTTCATAGGTCGACCTCACTGAGCCACGCCGGCCGAGCTCAGTGTGACTGATTAATGTATTGAACTGTACGTTTAACTGCTGAATGGAGACTAGGCCCCCAGGACAGTGTGTGACTCAAGAGAGAGCAGAAAATCATGAGTCTGCCGGATTTTTATCCAGAGTGGGGAACAAGTCGCACCTTGAGTAGATGTTAAAGGAATAGTGCAAGGAAAAATTTAGTTGCGTTTGATTGCCTTTAGAGCTGTGCTTGTTCAAAACACTTTGGAAAAAGACCTTCAGCCCGGGTGGACGGTGCAAAGCATGAGGGCTCTCAGCAGTGCTCTGCGTGGCCGAGGCTGCCCTCCTGCCCCAGCCCTCTGCACATGAACAGCCATCTGAGTCCCTTGGTGGAACCACAGGACTCCAAGCCCCATAGTAAGAAGTAACTCGGGTCCACATGTGACCTCTCTCGGTGACACTTGAGCAGAAGTGGCAGGACAGCCTGGGCAGGTCTATATTTGGGCTTTCACTCACAGCAGGCCTGTTGCTATTTGCAGCCGGAGCCAGCTGGTGTTTCTGTCGCCTTCGCTGCCCCCTTGCAGAACCCGGGTGTAACAGGCAGGGGCAGCTCACGGGCACGCAGAGGTCACCGGGAGGAAAACCCTGCTGAACCCGGGTGCAGTTTTCTAGCAGTTACCCACGGCCTCGGTGTTAAATGAAGAGCTCATGGACACTTAAATTAACAGGCAAGTTTTGTGGTGATATTCTAATGCTAGTTGTGTTATTGAAACCCACTAATTTAAGGCCACAATGTTAATGCAACGTATTTCCTTTTTTGTGGGAAGAGCGAGTGTTGGGTATTGCAGACGTGTAAACTACAATAAGGGGTGAACGCTTTCTGTGCCTTCTGGTGGCAGGGATCCGCCTTCACTGAACGTGGGGTGGGGACAGGACATGACGCTCTGAGGCTGGGGACTCTTGCCAGGTGTCTTGAGGGTATTTTTAGTGCAGGGGTCTGCTTGCTAGAACAGTTTGGAACCCTACGTGTACATGCTGACACAGCGCAATTCCATGCTCTGGTGCAAATACTGACAAAAGCATTGTCATCCTGTCTCACTGTTAGGCATGCCCCCTGCTCCCATGGGAAGATGTTGGGTTTGGGCTGCGCCTGTAAAGCTGATTTGAACCATTTTGTGTCACAGTACAGCCAGCACTCTCCAGCAGGTTTCTGTAGCTGTGGTTCGGGAATTGCTCGGGGCTACAGGGCTGAGTTCTGAAAAGATAGCAAAACTGTTTGTGCCCTAATGGGCTCACTTCTGGGGAGAGAATTCACAGCTTTCAGTAGATTCTCAGGGGCATCCATGACCCATAAAAAGATTTTAAAAAAACATTTTTGGGGAGGACTTTTCTAATTAAAGCACAGGGACACACCTCCCATAGAAGACTTGCAAAAGTCTTTTTATGTTTAACTGTAGCTTATGACATAGAGTAGAAGCTATTTAGCCAATATAGTCATTATAGACTGTGATTAATTACTTCATTTCTCTAAGCCTCAGTATCATCATTTGTAAAATGCCAATTTATTATTAATGTTCCTTTTCCCCCCAAATTCTGAATATTTAGCTAAGAAGCCATTTGGATATAAAAGTTATGGCTAGGGGGAGAAAGTGCTAAACTGTATCTTAAAAATTATTTTTGCTTTTGTTATTTTCCTCTGAAACCTATTTCATATATGTCATGTTGGAGTGGTTTAATAATATTAGTTTGTTTTTTTAAAACCATTGGGTTTACCACAGTATTTTAAAAGGGGCCTTAGGAGCTGGATTGTGATAATGGTTGCATAACTTGAGGGTATTTACTAAAAGATACTGAACTGTGCACTTAAAACAGGTAAATTTTACGGCATGTAAATTATATTTCAATAAAGTCAATTTAAAAAAAATACTAGGGAATAAGATAAGCAGCTCACATAATTCCTAGTTTTATGTAGGAATATGTTGTTGTTAAAATATTTGTGCAGGTTAGTTACCGTAATACAATAAATATGGTGGATGGAAATTGAGGCCACTATCTGCACATCAGCTGTACCTGTTTGTGACATTCAGTTAAATGTGAAAAAGCCTGCTTCTCTAAACAAAAATGATCATTCTTTCTGTGTGCATGGATCCATGGTCTTCAAACATTTTTTGCTTGTGCACACCCTTCTTTACAGATGGTTCAAAGTAAACCCACAACTGAGCTGTTCAGAAGATTTTTAAAAATTGTGAATGAGGTGAGCCCGATCTGATGACCACCTCCTGCATTGATCCTCTCAGAAACGAGTGTTTTCCTTTTCTCTGTGTTCTAGGACCCAGGGTATCCACTGCTCACAGTCCAGGAAAGGATCCTTGTCGTGCAGAGGTGCTGCCCAGGGCTGCCAGGGCAACGGTGGAGGAAGCCCAGGGAGGGGGCCAGAACAGGGACAGGTCTTCTGCCCCAGGGACTTCTGCTAGTATCCCCTAGGTCCGTATGACTCTGGAGACAGACTGTAGATCTTCCTGGAAGAACACAGTCGGCTGAGAAGTCATCCGAGCTGAAATGACCAGTGAGCCAAGAGGGGCCGCAAGAGGTATGTCTCAAAGAGACCTCGAAGAGGAAGTGGATGAACTTGTCCATTTATATGGACTCGAAGATGATGATGAATTAGGGGACGAGTTTGTTAACGAAAACATGCCCAGGATAGAGGTTTCGGAATATCCTGCTTACATGGTGGCGGGGAGAGAACCAGCCGTGGAGCAGAGAGACTGGAGACTTAGTGGAGAGGCAGCAGAGGCTGAAGACCTGAGCTTCGGAGGGTGGGGCTCTGAGAGCCAGTGCCAGGACCTGCGGGAGGCCTACAGGTACACACACGGCCGGGCCAGCGAGGAGTACGAGTGCTATGTCATCCCAGAGGAGGAGGACGAGGAGGAAGCTCCTGACGTCTTCTGTGTCACTTGCAAAACTCCAATAAGAGCGTCGGAGAAGGTTCTGGATGAGCACAAAGAGCACGAGGTGACCCCCCTCAGTAAAGCCCTGGAAAGCGCCAAGGTAAGCGGCTCTCGCTAGTTCTTCTTTCTCTTGCCATTGCATCTGCTCAAGTAATCAGGCCGGGAGTAACTCTCACGTGCCTTCCGCAGAAGGGGAGGAAGGATGTAGCATTAACGTCTTGCGATCCTCTGTTTGATAGGATGAAATTCACAAAAACATGTACAGGCTGGAAAAGCAGATTATTGAGATGGAAAACTTTGCCAGTCACCTAGAGGAGGTTTTCATCACGGTGGAGGTAAGAGCACGCAGATGAGCCCGTCAGACACATGCTGCTTCGTCCAGCACCATCCGGGGCAGCAGCCGTGTCCAGTATGAGGTGGAGAATTTGTGTTCTTAGAGCACGTGGTGTCACTTTCGCCCTGTCCCCTGCCCCCTGCCCTCCCCCAACCCCCTGGGCATATACCTCATGGAACCGATTAACCTGGCAGCATCCCCACAGAACTAAGCTCTCGGTGAGGAGGCTGTGTCTTCTGCCTCTTTATCTCCAGTTTGACTACAAGGCGGGACTCTTGCATGCGCCGACCTTGACAAGGTTTTGCAGACCCCCATCCTGTCATTGATGAGTGTTCCTTTTCTCAGCTGGTACCCATTTCTCATAAGATCAGTAAGTTTCAGTGTCTATCCCCAAACACACACAGCCCTGGGTGTGCCGTAGGTACGCAGTATAGATACCAGCTGTGGTGCCGTCCTCATGAGTAGACCAGGACTGAGGACCTGGGGCTTCCCGTCTCCCCTCCCTTCATGTGGATGCTCTGCTTCGCTAATGCACCTCAGGCTGAACCAACAGGAGCACCTTCTATGAGTTAACAAAGCCCCAGGTCTATTTCTCTTCACCCCTAATCTTTTTTTTTTTAAATATATTTTATTGATTTTTTACAGAGAAGAAGGGAGAGAGATAGTTAGAAACATCGATGAGAGAGAAACATCGATCAGCCGCCTCCTGCACATCTCCCACTGGGGATGTGTCTGCAACCCAGGTACATGCCCTTGACCGGAATCGAACCTGGGACCTTTCAGTCCGCAGGCCGACGCTCTATCCACTGAGCCAAACCGGTTTCGGCACTTCACCCCTAATCTTGAAAGGGAGGAGAGCTATGGCAGTAACGCCCTAGGGAAGGTACAGAGAGGGTAAGTCCTTCCCCTGTAAGCACAGGCTGGTGGTGGGAAGGGTAAGAGTCCAATAGGAGGGACAAAACTGCCTGCACTCTGAACGGCCAGCTCACTCTCAGGTCAGCGTATCTGCACCTCAGCGGACTCAGCTCTTCCCTTTACATTCAGCACCGGGGAGGCCTCTACTGCTTTTCCCTCTCTTCTGCCATCGGAGCAAGTCTTATACACATAGTAGGTGCTCAATAAACAACCCCTGAATGATTGATCCTCTTGTTTGGAAATGTTATCTGATGAGGATGGCATCAGTCAGAAGCCGCAGATCTCTCCTGGGGACGAGGGGTTGGTATGCTCTGGTCATTTCTCACCCATTGTGCTCCAGGATAAGTACTGTCATGACCCTCCCTCGCCTTCCTGCCTTTCCTCATCTGTTAGTCAGCACCATGTGGCCACAGCCCTTATTGCCCTTTCCCTTCATCCTTCTCTCGTTGATATGAAGATCCATGGTCCTGGCATTTGTATAATCCACGCACCAAAGAGTGGAGGCGAGGGTCCTGAGATGTCGAGAGCTCAGGTGGGAATCTCCCAGGGCAAACATCTCTTTGCTGAGGTCCAACGTTCCAGTGGCAGGCAGACTCAGCATTGATGATCAGTTGCCTTGGTTGGTTGTCATGGTGATGGGAGGTGGGGAAAACGTGGGTGGTTTGAGAGTGAGGAGGAGGATGGCAAAATGCTGCAGGAGAGAAAGCAGTGTTTTTGTTAGGATTATCCCTGGGGTTCTAGCTGGAGACTCCTGGTCCCAGCTCCCCCTGCATCCACCCCAGCATTCTGGCAAGAGATAAGATGACGGGGTGGGACTAAAACACCTCTAGGTAGCCCTAACCAGTTTGGCTCAGTGAATAGATCGTCGGCCTGCGGACTGAAGGGTCCCAGGTTCGATTCCGGTCAAGGGCATGTACCTTGGTTGCGGGCTCATCCCCAGTAGGGGGTGTGCAGGAGGCAGCAGATCGATGTTTCTCTCTCATCGATGTTTCTAACTCTCTATCCCTCTCCCTTCCTCTCTGTAAAAAAAAATCAATAAAATATATTTTAAAAAAATAAAAAATAAATAAAACATCTCTGGGTAGATACATGTTTATGCCCCAAATGACTAGCTGACACACCTCATGCACTGAAATGATGACTGAGGTCCACTGTCCTGCAGGAGAATTTTGGAAGACAAGAACAGAACTTTGAGTCCCACTACAACGAGATCTTGGAAACACTTGCTCAGAAATACGAAGAGAAAATACAAGCCCTAGTGGAGAAAAAGAAAGAGAAGCTGGAGGCCTTGTACGGACAACTGGTCAGCTGTGGAGAAAACCTGGACACCTGTAAGGAGCTCATGGAAACGGTAGAGGAGATCTGCCATGAGGAGAAGGTGGACTTCATAAAGGTCAGTCGGAAGCGAGAGGAAATAACGCGCTGACATGACAGTTACGGCGGGAGCGGGTTCGGTGGCCCCCCTCTGCCGGGAGGGGTTGGAATTGACGTTTACGGTCAGCACCCGTTTGATTCTCCAGGCTGTTCATGGCAGGGGGTTGTCACCCGCCAGTGGCCAGGTGGGCTCACACGCAGCTGTCCCCTTCCCTCCACCATGGCTCAGCTGACACAGAGCCCCTGTTCCCCTACCCTGGCTGCCTGGAGGTCTGTCCCCCCGTCTCCTCTTCCTTGGGCTGAGCCAGAGCAGTGCTCTGAGTTTCCTGGCCGTCTCTTGGAGCTCTGGGAAGAAGGCTGTCTAGTTTTAAAAAGTCACCTCCAGCCCCAGCTGGTTTGGCTCAGTGGGTAGAGTGTTGGCCTATGGACTGGATACAATTCCGATTCTGGTCAAGGGCATGTACCTTGGTTGCAGGCTCCTCCCCAGCCCGGGCCCTGGTCGGAAATGTGCAGGAGGCAACCAATCGATGAGTTTCTCTCACATCGATGTTTCTCTGTCTTCTCCTCTCTTCCACTCTCTCTAAATGATCAATGGAAAAATGTCCTCGGGTGAGGATTAACAAAAAATGTTGTGAAGCTATGTAAAATCTATGTGTACAGCATTATTCATATTTGTTAAATTAATCAAAGTTTAACATTAAAAAAATCAGTGGAGTCCTAACAGGTTTGGTTCAGTGGATAGAGCATCGGCCTGCGGACTGAAGGGTCCCAGGTTCGATTCCAGTTAAGGGCGTGTACCTTGGTTGCGGGCACATCCCCAGTGGGGGGTGTGCAGGAGGCAGCTGATTGATGTTTCTCTCTCATCGATGTTTCTAACTCTATCCTTCTCCCTTCCTCTCTGTAAAAAATCAATAAAATATATATATTTTTTAAATCAATGGAAAAATATCCTCAGGTAAGGATTAACAAAACAAAACAAAAAAATAAAGTCACCTCCACTGTCCCGGTCACAAGTACAGCAATTATAAATCTTACCTCATAAACTCAGATGTGCCAAAAAAAAAAAAAAGCTCTATTTCTTAATTTCCTTGAAATCTAATTAAATCTGATGCCACGCCCCCTGCAGCTGGGCTGTGCGAATTTCCTCAGTCAGAGTCGGTCCCCTTCCTGACAGTTGTGTCCGGGATGTGGGGGCGGGGCCTTGGGCCTCTGGAGCTTCCTGTTGGTCACAAGTGACCTCCACGCTGACTAAGCCCATCGTGGTCCCTCAAAGCCCAGCAGCGCCTCCTTCCAGCCGTGCTTGGGCGAGGGCCCTGTGACTGGAGCTGGAAAGCTGGTTGGAAGGCACCTCTAGAGCCCTCAGTGCTCAGACCTGAACCAGCGGCCCCTCGCCCCACAATCCCACTGCATCTCGAGACATAATCCAGAAGGTGGGGAGAGATACACGTGAGGCAGTCCTTCCCACTGCTGTTTATGATGGAGAGAAATGGGAGGCAACCAGAATGTCCAACAGTAGAAGATCGGTGAGGTACACGATGCAGTTCCCACCCAGGGAACTGCTCTGCAGTCTTTCCCATCGATGGCCCAGGGACCGTTCGTAGCATGGAAAGTGCTTGCGTGACGTTAATGTGCAAAGGTCGTGTGGAAGGAACTACACGGGCTGCGTTAGAGCGTGGGATATGGCTGGGTTTTTTCTCTTTACTAATTTCCAGGTTTTTGAATACGTTTATATTGTCTCCTTTTCTCCTCCTTTTTAGGATGCTGTGGCTATGGCTGACAGGTAATGCTTTTGTTCTCACGTGTATTTTCTTCTTCTGTTCCTTGGTGGTTTACTCCCAGTCTCAGCTTTTGTGTGAGCCCCTAAGGTTAAATAATAGCGCTGGCTTCATGTGGGGAGCCGCTATAGGGTTAAACCTCGGACTGACCTGTTGGCAAAGTCACAAACAAGTCCCAGCTTAGAGGGCACAGTCCTCTTGGCATATTTAGGCTTGACCTTATGACGCCCCCTAGATCTTATCTGGGAAGCTAATAGGCTGAGGGAAGTGCAGCAAGAACAAAAACAAGTGAAACACACAAGAACAGTGTAACTATGGAAACCAATACCTTGTTTACCTCTGACTATAAAATAAAGGCTCAGCTTGCCTCGGGATCTTTCTCTGTGGCCTCAGCCAGGCACAGGAAGATCCACGGAGACTAAAGAGAGCTAGAGAGTTCTGAACGCTGTCTCTGTGTAAAACATTCTTCGCTGACTCCGTCCACACCTTTGGGACCCCCTGGACCGCTGGGGCTGGACCCTGGCAGCTTCAGAACAACGGTGTGGGGTGACAGGGACCCTCTGGTACCGAACCTCAGAATCCCAGGGCTGGAAGGGAGTGTGTGGTGAGGCCCAGCCAGCAGCCCCTGGAGGAGCTGCGATCCAGAGAGTCCCCAGCTGTGCCAGGACCAGACCGTGCGCTGCAGAAAGCACACACATCAGAGAGTCAGACAGGCGTTCACTCCGGCTCCCCCATGACCTGGGGTGTCCAACCAGTCTAGGACCCACCTTCCTCATACAGGAAGTTCAATGGGGCAGTGTCTTAAAAACAACATGAACAACAAAGTTTAATAGTGTTAAGAGTTAATAGCATGAGTGCTGGCAAAAGACAGATGTGGTTTCAGTTCTGCCCCTGCCACTCAAAGCCTGTGACTGCCAGGAAGCAGGTATAAGGAGACCCAGAGCCCCACTGCACGGTGGGCAAGCTGAGGGCATGTGGCCTGTGGAGAGGGAACCCCAGGGAGTCTGTATGTCTGGGGCTGCGGGTGGTGTGGGAGGGAGCTCCCAGGTTAGCACCAGAGGGGTCTTCAGAGGGTGTGGATCTGGGGTTTGCTGCATGTCTCCCCTCCCCTTCCCCCTCGTGGACAGACCAGACCCACCCATCCCCATTGGTGCCCTGCTAGGTCAGCCATCGAAGCAGCAAAACCCTCTTCATGTGTTACTAGTGGCCCAGCACACTAAAGAGACACTGAGGAGGATGCCTCTCCCGTCTTACTAGCATGTCTTTTAATACCAACAGACTCAGGAAATTCCTGGAAACAAAAACCGACGTGGAAATCTCCGCACAGCCTGCCTTGGAGGACCAGACCTTGGACTTCTCTGACGTGGAGCAGCTGCTGGGCTCCATCAACACCATCCCAGGTGCTCATCTACCCCGGGCGGGGCGTCCCAGCACGTCCGTTCCCTGAGCGTTGAGGTAGAAACGTGGATGGCTAGAAATAACACGAAGACTTAGAAAAGTATTTCCCCTCTAGCTTCATGTTTCTGTCTTCATGGCTTGTAAGGGTGAGAACAGAGGCTGACCTCCCCAGCTGAGTGCCCACCCTCACTCTCCGAGTGCCAACACCTGGCTCAGGGAAGCCTCGAAGTAGTTTCCATTCGTAGCGTGCCCCACTTCATCAACACCTTCACCAAACAAGGAGCCTGAGTTTTATTTCCGTAACCAGCATAGAGGTTACGAGATGAGCTTTGGAATCCTGTGGAGTGGGCAAGAAGCCCAAGCTTGCCACTTCCTCGCTGTGTAACCCTAGACAACTTACCTAACCACTCTGAGCCTTGGTTTCCTCGTCTGTAAAATGGGCGTGATAATGCCTCGTGGGGACAGGGTGAGAATTAAATGAGGTCCTATATGTACAGCACATCGCATGGTGCCAGGTAGCTCTCAAACCTATTACTTGTAATTACTTCTGAGACTAGTACTAGAATTCAGCTTTTTTGATGGCTCACCTTCCCTCCTTACCAACACCAGCAACATTGTGAACAATATTGTATATCTCCTTTTAGGTGTGTTTTTTACGCAGATTTTTTAAAGATAAAAATGGAGTCATTCTGCTTTGTAATCTGCTTTTCCTAACAAAATAATTATGATGCGTATTCTATCTCAGTGATAAGGGATACGTTTTTCTGCAACATCATTTTTAAAACCATGTTTGTTTAATTCTCAGCTGTTGGATGTTGGATGTTTCTAGGTTTTTCTGCCACCATAAACCGGAATACCGGCCCTCAGTCATAAGTCTCGGGGCCATTCTTAGACAGCAGTGCTGAGTCCTGCTGTCCCGCCCCTCCGGGTGGTATGGAAGGGGCAGAGGACCACATGTAGGGCAGGACTCGCAGACCATACGCCAGCCTGAGTCCCTGTCACGACCCCTCCTCTCCGGGCTCTTGCGGGTTTGTCCAAGCAGGAAGGGACACGCTGGCTGTGGCCTGCAGCTCCTGGTCGGGAGGTTTGGCCTCCCATCCTTGTCCACTCTGGGCTCCCTCGTCCATTTCCTGAGCCCATGGGAGCCCATGGGGGGATCAGTGGTCCCGAGAAAGGGGCCTCCCCACCCCATCTACTTAGGCCCCCTCATCAGTGTTCGTTTTCCTCCCTTCTCCTTTTCTAGCTCCTTCTGCCCCGGTGATAAACCCGCAGGCCCCCAACTCAGCCACGGGTTCCTCGGTCCGCGTCTGCTGGAGCTTGTACTCTGATGACACCGTGGAGAGCTACCAGCTGTCCTACCGGCCAGTGCGGGACGGCTCGCCTGGGACGGACCACCCAGGTGAGGCTCTGCCGGGAGCAGCCACGCTCCAGATGGCCCCCCTCAGAGGCCTGGCCCTGCCTTCCTGGCAGTCGGGGGAGGGGAGGGGAGGGGATAAATCTGCTCACACAGCCCTGGAGCGGTCGCCATCTGGGAACTACCCAGAGGCTGTGATGCTGGCAGGTGAGCAGGTAGAAAGGCCTCTAAAAGCAAGTCGGGGCCTGACTGGGGGACCACGGGCCAGGCTGACGTGTCTGGAGGGCCAGGCTGACGTGTCTGGAGGGCATCTGCACGTTGTGGTCAGCATTGTCCTCGGGACAAGGCTCTGGCCGCACTGTGTGCAGGAGGTGGGGCACCCCTGCTGGAGGAGGCCCAACTGGGCTGGCGGGTCCTAGCAGGGCCTGGCCTGTGAGGGCGGCTGGCTATCCTCGGAGCAGCCCTGTGTGGGAGAAACTGTAGACCCCCATTTGACTGTAGGCAGTTCTTTTTTTTTTTTTAATATTTGTATTAATTATAGGGAGGAAGGAAGAGGGAGAGAGAGATAGAAACATCAATGATGAGAGACAATCATTGATCGGCTGCTCCTGCACGTCCCTACTGGTGATCGAGCCACAACCCGGGCATGTGCCCTTGACCAGAATTGAACCTAGGACCCTTCAGTCCACAGGCTGATGCTCTATCCACTGAGCCACACCGGCTAGGGCTGTGGGCAGCTCTTGATCCAGCCTCTTCCCAGGGAAATGGAACAGACTGATGTGGAGGGTTGGGTAGCTGCCTCCCCCCATAACAGACAAGCCATTTCCTGCTGAGCGGAGAGGGTCAGGCAACAGAGGAGGCCCCGCTAAGCCTCTGAAGGAATCGGATCGGCCAGCCTGGCAGGGATTGTCCTATGTGCATGGGGTCAGAGTGAGAATGTGGGAAAGGGACTTGGAGACACCCATTTTGTGGATAAAGAAACTGAGACCCAGAGAGAAGTGAGCTGTCCATGGAGACAGCGTGAGTTATAGTGGCACCAGGATGAGGATCCAGTCCCTAGGCTCCTGCCCAGAGCTCTGGTCCTTGTGCAGGGGAGAGTCCTGAGTGCCAAAGGAGAGGAGGGTTCTGCCCAGGGACCGGCAAAGGAGGGGCATCTTGAGGAAAGTAAGAGTGAGTTTAAGCAGTGATGAGCGAGGGCACAATGAATAGGAGCCACTGGCCTGTTTTAGGGTTGAATTCTTTTTTCTTTTCTTTCCAGAGTCTACAGTGACCGTCAAGGAGACGTACTGCTCAGTGGCAAACCTTGTGCCAAATACTCAGTATGAGTTTCGGGTCACAGCTCAGAACAGGGCTGGTCTCAGCCCCGCCAGCGAGTGTGCAGTGTACATGACAGGTACTGAAGCCCTTGTTCCTTCGAGGCACACACGAGTCACGGCTTCCTTGGTGTGGCGGGATCTTGATTTCATTTGGATGGACGGGGGTAGCTGTGTATTTTTTTCTTTTTATCTAATACACCAAATCCACATGCCCGATACGGCAGGGACGTTTCCTCGTAGTTGGTCTCAAAAGGTCAAAAAGCACTGCTTTGCCCTAACCGGTGTGGCTCAGTGGATAGAGTGTCAGCCTGCGGACTGAAGGGTCCCAGGTTCGATTCTGGTCAAGGGCATGTACCTTGGTTGCGGGCACATCCCCAGTGGGGGGTGTACAGAAGGCAGCTGATCGATGTTCCTCTCATCGATGTTTCAAACACTCTATCCCTCTCCCTTTCCCTTCCTGTCTATAAAAAAATCAATAAAACATATTTAAAAAAAAAAAAAAAAGCATTGCTGTTCTCAGTCACAGGGCCGGTTGAACCTCGCAGCCCTCCTCCAGTCCTTGTCCACCCAAAGGGATTCCTGGCGCCTGTTCCGGCTGCTGTAACAGAACTACAGACCAGCAGGCGGCTTAGAAACCCAGACTCTTAACCTCTCACACTCTGAGATGGGAGTTTCCGTCCTGGTCCATAGGCAGCTGTGTCCTCCGTGAGGAAAGGGGCAAAGGAGCTCTTTTGTTCTCTTCTATAATAACCCCTCCAACCTCATGACAACCCCTCCCCCCAAGACTCCAGATGCCATCACACTGGGGAGGTTTCAGCACATGAATTTGCTGAAATTCACACAGTCTACGGCACCTGGTTTGCTTTTCATGGTCCTGAATGTCTTGTGGAAAGTGTTGTTGTGATGCTGTCCGTGCTCTGGACCAGGCGACTGGGTGTGAACAGAACGGTGGCTCACCTCTCCCTTTCCTTGCGTTTAGCACCTTCTCCCCCCGTTATAAAGAGCAAAGAGGTGAGGAGCTGTGAGGAGGCTGCGCTGATTTGCTGGGAGTCTGGGAACCTGAATCCTGTGGACTCGTATACGGTGGAGCTGATCCAGGCGGAGACGCCGGGAGCCTCGGGCGTGACTGAGTGAGTCCCGAGGGGCATTTGCTGGGGCACAAGAGGTCTCGCCCCTGACACCGCCCAGGAAATGTGAGGAGTCTGCAGAGGAGGTCAGAATGGGAGACCCCCAGAATGTGCTTAGTGTTCGTGAGAAGTCGCAGGAATGCTTTACTGAAGCTGAACGATGAGCGAACGATAAGTGAATAAGTAGTTGAACCTCAGGTTTGCTTTTGAAGCCCAAAGGTTTACCATTCATTCATTCAACAAGTGTACCGGCCCGGGTGGTGCCAGGGCCCTGCCCTTAAGGAGCTGGCAGTCCGGGGAGGGGGTGGGGGACAGACAAGAAACAAAACAAATGCATGAAATGTTCTCTGATGAGAAAGGACTGTAGTGAAACAGGAATGGGTGGAGGTGGGAAACCTCTCAGGATCCAGCGGATGTTTAAACTGAGACCTGAGGGAGGGGAGGGTCGGGGTCTGAGAACCATGGGTGCCAGGACGCTCCTGGGAGGCAGCCACACGGCTCAGTGTGAGGTGGAGCTAAAACCCACCTTGCGGGTGGAAAAGGGAGAGGAGGGCGGCACGAGGCAGACTCAGGTTAGAGTGCAGTGTACGGAGAGCATGGTGTCCGCGGTGGGAGGCTGTGTGGGAACCAGGAATTCCCTGGTTCCAAAGGGGGGCCTGAGCTTTGCGCAGGGGCAATGAGGTTTATCCGAGGCGCGGGTATTGCTAATTGAAGCCTTTTCCCAATACCCCGCATGAC
>NW_005872410.1:0-63646 GCF_000147115.1 Myotis lucifugus
AACCCAAAGAAATCTGAGGCATTTCTGTACACCAATAGCGAACTTTCAGAAAGAGCGATTATAAAAATAACCCCATTTACCATCGCACCAAAAAAATTAAGCTACCTAGGAATAAACTTAACTAAAGAGGTAAAAGACCTCTACTCAGAAAACTACAGGACGTTGAAAAAAGAGATAGAGGATGACATAAACAGATGGAAGAACATACCATGTTCATGGATTGGTAGAATCAACATCATTAAAATGTCCATACTACTCAACTCCATATAACTTCCCATTAAAATACCAACGACATACTTCACAGATATAGAACAAACTCTCCAAACATTTATCTGGAATAAAAAAAGATCCCGAATAGCTGCAGCGATCCTGAGAAAGAACAAAGTAGGTGGGATCTCAATACCAGATATCAAGCTGTATTACAAAGCCACTGTTCTCTAAACTGCCTGGTAATGGCACAAGAACAGACATATAGATCAATGGAATAGAATAGAGAGCCCAGAAATCGGCCCGAACCAATATGCCCAATTAATATTTGACAAAGGAGGCAGGAACATACAATGGAGCCAAGATAGTCTCTTCAATAAATGGTGTTGGGAAACTTGGACAGATATATGCAAGAAAATGAAACCAGACCACCACCTTACACCATACACAAAAATAAACTCAAAATGGATAAAGGACTTAAATGTACGACAGGAAACCATAAAAATTCTAGAAGAATCCAAAGGCAACAAAATCTCAGACATATGCCAAAGCAATTTCTTCACTGATACAGCTTCTAGGGCACTTGAAACTAAAGGGGAAATGAACAAATGGGACTACATCAAAATAAAAAACTTCTGCACAGCAAAAGAAACCATCAACAAAACAACAAGAAAACCCACTGCATGGGAAAACATATTTGCAAATGTCATATCTGATAAGGGCCTAATCTCGAAAATTTATAGGAAACTCATACAACTTAACAAAAGGAAGATAAACAATCCAATTAAAAAATGGGCAAAGGATCTAAATAGACACCTTTCAAAAGAGGACATTCAGAAATCCAAGAGACATATGAAAACATGCACAAAGACACTAATCATCTGAGAGATGCAAATCAAAACAACAATGAGGTACCATCGCACACCTGTCAGAATGGCTATCATCAACAAATCAACAAACGACAAGTGCTGGAGAGGACTTGGAGAAAAAGGAACACTCGTGCACTGCTGGTGGGAATGCAGACTGGTGCAGCCACTATGGAAGACAGCATGGAGTTTCCTCAAAAAACTAAAAATGGAACTCCCATTTGACCCTGTGATCCCACTTCTAGGAATATATCCCAAGAAACCAGAAACACTAATCAGAAAGGATATATGTACCCATATGTTCATAGCAGCACAATTTACCATAGCTAAGATCTGGAAACAGCCAAAGTGCCCATCAGTAGATGAATGGATTAGAAAACTGTGGTACATCTAAACGATGGAATACTATGCTGCTGTAAAAAAGAAGGGACTCTTACCATTTGCAACAGCATGGATGGAACTGGAGAGCATTATGCTAAGTGAAATAAGCCAGTCAATGAAGGAAAAATACCACATGATCTCACTCATTCATGGATAATAGAGACCATTATAAACTTTTGAACAATAATAGATACAGAGCCAGAGCTGCCTCAAACAGATTGTCAAACTGCAGCAAAAAGACCGGGGAGGGTTGGGAGGCAGGAGGGAGGGGGGTAAGAGATTAACTGAAGGACTTGTATGCATGCATATAAGCATAACCAATGGACATAAGACACTGGGGGGTAGGGGAGGCCAGGGGATTGTCAAGGGCGGGGGAAAAAAAGGATACATATGTAATACTCTTTGTAATACTTGAAGCAATAAAAAAATTAAAAAACAAAAATAAAAAATAAAAGAAAAAAGAAAAAAATCTATCAACTAGCATCACTAAAGTATGAATTACAAGTTGTTTGTTTCAGTGTTGTTTGAACAGCTGGTATTTGGACAGTTTGAGTATGTATAACTCAAAAGTGCTGGCTTTCAAGTACAAAGTGTGCTTAAAACTTATTTTGATGCCCCCCAAAACCCAGTTTAAAATACTATATAAATTTTCATCAGACACATATGATTAAAATTTTTTTCTTTAATAAAGATTTTACATCATGTGTCTAATGGAAACAAGATGTTATGCATAGTCTAGTAAATAAACTTTTACTGTTTATGTTTTAGATCATGTAGTTTTTCAGCAAAATCTCTCTATATTCTTGCTGTGTTTTCAAAAGTAGATCTTGGGTTGAACTTGACTGATAGATTGGTGCCACTGAACAAGCTCTGTAGGTTTCAGCCTCAAATTCAGCATCATCTGGAAAGAAAAAGAATTCTATTCTTTATCTAAACTACAATTAAGTATAAGTGTTAAGGAGAATAAAAACATCTATATCTGACTATAATACACAATACAAGACTACTATGAAGTATAATTTGCCCATGATTGCACACTGAATTAATTATCATGGCTAAATATCAGACCTTCTGATTTTCCTGTCCTTCATTCATTTATTCAACACCATGCATGAAGGTAATAGGAAAAGCACTGGAGTTATAAGTTGAAGATGAAACAGCCCACCCCTGAACAGTCATCGATAATAATAAAAACATAATATGCTAATTAGACTAGACAGTGGAATGACCTTCTGGATGTCATTTCAGACATCCTTCTGAACGTAGCCACCATGATGGGGGCCAAGGCAGAAACAGTTAGGGGCAATCAGGCAGGCAGATGAGCAGTTAGGGGTGATCAGGCAGGCAGGCAGAGTGGTGAGGGATGATCAGGCAGGCAAGCAGGTGAGCGCTTAGGAGCCAGCAGTCCCTTTTTTCCGAGAGGGATGTCCGACTGCTGGACATCCCTCGAAGAGTCCCAGATTGCAAGTGGGTGCAGGCCGGGCTGAGGAACCTCCCCACCTCGGGCACGAATTTGGTGCACCGAGCCTCTCATCCTATATAATAAAAGGGTAATATGCAAATAGACTGAACAGTAGAGCAACAGAAAAAGCAATCAAAGCGTAATATGCTAATGATATGCTAAGGCTGCTCAACAGCTTGCTATGATGTGCACTGACCACCAGGGGACAGACAGTCAAGTAGTCGACCAGTCGATATGATGTGCACTGACCACCAGGGGGCAGATGCTCTGACTGGTAGGATAGCTTTCTGCTGGAGACCAGCTGATTGGGACTGAGTGAGATGGGTTGGACATGCCCTGGAGCCTCCCTGTGATCCCTCCCTGGCATGATTGTGCACTGGTGGGATCCCTCAGGCTGGCCTGCATCCTCTTGCAATCCGGGACTCCTTGGGGGATGTCAGAGAGCCAGTTTCAGTGTGATTCCACAGGCTACTCCTCTTGAGAATGCGCCAGAGGCAGGGCTCATGACTGGCAAGCGCTGCTGCTGCAGCATGAGCATCTCCTGATCAGAACTGATTGGGCACGGTCTTGCAGCAGGCACAGTGGGGCAGGGATGAGTGGGAGCGGCAGGTAGGAGCTGCAGGTGGCGTTGGACTATGGGTTTCGGCCCGATCCCTGCAGGCCACCCAGAGGGACCCCACCATGCACCAATTTGTGCACTGGGCCTCTAGTGTACTATAAACTAAAAAACAACAACAAATGAACAGGCAATTTGCACTCAGTCATAGATACCACTAACAAGTATAACACAGGGCACTATTGGAGCACACAGAGGAGATATCCCAGTTTTGTGTTGGTTTTTGGTAGAGGTGATATGTAAGTTGATACCTGATGGACAAACAAAAGAGAGATGAAGCAGATGCCAGGACTAGACGTGAGGAAGACCATTTGTGGAACTAGAAATGTCTAGTTTAGCTAGCTGCTAGAGCAAAGGGCCAGAGTAGTGGAAGTATCAAAGATAAGGCAGAATTTTTTGGCAAAAACTAAGTGGATTTCAGTGACTTTACTCTATGCAAAGGAATTTGGGATTTTTCATGAGGGTAAAAGGTAAGTGAATTACAAAGTCAATGACTGGAGTTTTAAAGATTCCCCCTCAGTTGACGGTTATATGAACTTTAACTGCTTGACTCAGTATTACTAGATGAGTCTGGTTATCTGGCCTTATATCACTAGCAAAAACATGAGAAATGGATGAAGCCAATTTTATGACCATAGTTTCAGTGTGCAAGTCAACAGTACATAGAAAGAGCAGAGGGAAGAAAGGGAATAGTCATAAATGAAGAGAAATGATGGACTTGTGAGATGTTTAAGGAGCTGTAGAACATGACGATTACATGTGGAATAAGTATATTCTTCCGTATGAATGTTTATACTTTCACATTTTTAATTCGCATGAATAAGAAAATATTTAATGCACTATGTATTATCCAAACATGGAAACATGCCATTTCCTAATTTCAGTTTATTTACAAAGTCAATGATATCTAAAATTATTAATAAATTTTGGCAACATACCTTCTTTTAGTCCACTCGTTAGTGTTTCTTCAAACTCCTGCCACATCTGAAATAGGGCAAATATTAATTTTAGTATTTAAGTTAAACAATAGACATTATTAGAGGAATGATATATATAGGTTATGTAATGTGTCCTTTAAGTACCACTTTTAGAGACTAGAGCAATCAGGATTGAACAAATAGAAAAATAATCACATAAGTGAAATTAATTTGTATTCATTTTAATTTTAGAGAACAGGCATATATAATGCTATTTAGATTAATCTGATAAAAATACAGTTATTATTGTCTATTGAATAAGCATAACTTCAGAAAAGTGATATTTGATACCATTTGTTCAAAGAAGGTTAAGCAAGTCAAGTCATATTTCACACTGAATGCATTACTTTGCAATTCCAATAAAAACTGCTATTTATAAAAGTTTAGTTTTTTAACTTAAATGGATTTTTCTTTAAAATGAGCTTTCTATTCTTATACTTTTAGAAAATTAAAATCTTAAGGTATGTTGTATGCTATTAATTTTTCAACCTAAAATGACAAAAGTGGTACTGTCATAAGGTCACATGAGCATTCTACTGGAAAAAAATAACTGAAACTATGTTGCTGTCTGTATTATGACTATACATTTCTTTACTCATATGAACAACAAAGGTTTCAGAAAATCTTTGATTTGAGGAATAAAAAAATCAATATATAGCTGCTTCCAGTTTGCCTCTGTGGTTAGAGCAAAGGCCCGTTGCCCTAAGGGTTTCAGGTTTGATTTGTGGTCTGGGGCACATACCTGGGTTGTGGGTTTGCCCCCCACCCCCAGTTTGGTTGCATGTGGGAGGCAATCAGTCGATATGCCTCTCTTTTATGAATGTTTCTCTCCCCCTCCTCCCTCCCTTCCACTCTCTCTGAAAAACAGTGGGAAAAAATGTCCTCAGGTGAGGATTAATAACAACAATAACAGCAAATAATAGACAAATATGTAAATTGACCATCCCTCCGAAATGCCCAAAGCCAAGCAGGAGTGAGCATGCAAATTACCCCAACAAAGACGGCGGGTCCGTGGGTAGCACGCGCACATGCAGGCACTCAGCAGCTGGGGGTGGGGTGGGATGCCTGCCTGCCGCATCGTTGGGGCAACATGGCGGGCATCCCTGGGACCCCGCCCGCTCCAAGCCTGTGGCCAGAGCATGTGCACCGGCACCAAGCAGCCGGGGTCCCAGGGATGCCACTGTAGTGTCGGGTTCTGTCAGCCAAGCCTGGGGGCGGCTGGAGTTCCCAGTCATTTTGGTGTCTGCAGCCCATGGCCCAGAAGCTGGACCCAAGAGCCCGGGGAGCACCAGGAATGCTGGGAATGATAGTTCTGGTGGCAGATGTGTTGTGGGATCTCCTAGACACTAGAGCAAAGTGAACCTGGAGCAAGGTACTGTTGCGGGTGGGGAATGGAGAGACAGCAAAGGTGAGAGACATAAGTAAAGTCAAAGTGTCGAGACAAAATTAAAAAGAAGATATCCTGCAACTTCTAGGAAATCTCCACCAATGGATCAAAGAAAAAAAAAGGTCTCTATTATTCTGTGAGCACCAAACCAAACTGGCTTGGGGTCTCAGACAATTTGCTCATATGATTGCAAAGACAGACAGAAACTCCCAGATTGAAGAGAGCTCCCCTGAGGGCTCCCAGATTGGAGGGGGTGCAGGTTGGGCTGCTAGACTCTCTCTGCTCAAACAGACCTCCTGCCCACATAGCAGCAGTGGTCCTACCTGAATTTGAGCCTGGGTGTGCGGACACAGGAAATTTGTTTCCCTGGGCCAGACCCCATGCCCACTCAGGGAGGCTGCGCTAAATTTGTGCCGGGGAGCACAATCTTGAGGAGTTTGTTTCCTGTGAGCAGACCCTGGGCCCACGCAGGGAGGCTAGGCTGAATTTGAGCCTGGGTACATGGACACAGAGAGTTTGTTTCCCACAGTGCACACCTGTGGGACCAGACCCCACACCCACACAGGATGGCAGAGCCACCTGACCTTGATTCAGGGCAAGCGCACATGGAAGGCTGTTTTCCGCAGGCAGGAGTGGACCTCCTGCCGACACAGTGCTACTGTGCAACCCAGTTCCTCAAGCAGACTAGGGACCCTGATTCTCCATGCGAGAGGCAACACTGAGCACCAGTGACTTGACTCTGTATCTCATCGTGCGCGCCTAGGATCTCTGATTCTCAGTAAATTCACACTAAGAGCCAGTGACTCCAATTCTTGGCACATGCTCACACAGGGACCCTGACTCTTGGCGTGAGGCCGCACCAAGCAACAAAGACTCTGATATTCAGTTCTTGGTGCAGACACAGGGGGTCTCTGACTTCTGACACATGCTAGGGGACTCTGATCTTCAGCACACGCCAGCGGGGTCTCTGTTTCAGCGCAGTGCAGGCGGAGCCCCTGATTCTCGGTGCAGGCACAAGGCCACACTGAGCGCCGGTGACCCTGATCCTGGGCAAACGTGGCTTCCACCAACCCATGGCAGCCACACCTCTTGGTGTCGGAGCTCTTTAGTGACACTCGGGGGGTGGGAAGTTCCCACAGCACATGGCCCAGGCCCCCACAACTGGACAGTTGAACTTTCTGGTGATAGTTAGAATGGGGCGACAATTAAATAATCCCCAGAAGAAAGAAAATTAGGAATCGTCAAGAAAGGAATAAGTGAAAAGTAAGCATGCAACATGACAGAAAAAGAATTCAGAGTAATGGTCATACAGTTCATACACCGGATGGACGAGAAAATCAACAACCTATGCAACAACCAGGAAGAAATCAAAAGTGATATAGCTATGAACAAAAACACCTTGGAAGGTTTTAACAGTAGACTAGAAGAAGCAGAAGACCGAATTAGTAAGTTAAAAGATAAGATACAGAAACAAGCTCAATCTGAATAGCAACTGGAGAGAAAAAATTAAAAAGCAGGAGGAGAGCCTAAGGGAGCTTTGAGACAATGCAAAACAAAGTAATATACATATAATAAGGCTGCCAGAAGGACAAGAAGAGCAGCAAGGATTAGAAAATCTATTTGAAGAAATAATGACAGAAACCTCCCTGATATGGAGAAGAAAATAATTACCCAAGTACAGAGAGTCCCAAGCAAGAAGAATCCCAAAAGACCCACACCAAGACACATCATACTTACAATGGCATATGTTAATGACAAAGAGAGCATCTTAAAGGCTGCAAGAGAGACACAGAGAGTTACCTACAAAGGATCCCCCATCAGATTATCAAATGAATTCTCAATAGAAACACATCAAGCTAGAAGGGAATGGAAAGAGGTATACAAAGTGATGCAAAGCAAAGGACTGAATCCAAGAATATTCTACCTAGCAAGTCTATCAATAAAAATTGAAGGAGAAATAAAGACCTTTGCCAACAAAAAAAGACTAAGAGAGTTTATCACTACCAAGCCAGCAATGCAAGAAATGCTAAAGGGAATGATGTAAAAAGAAGAAATAGAAAGGGACGAAGGAACACAAGCTTAAAATACAGAAATGGTTACAAACAAGTACCTATCAATAATAACGTTAAACGTAAATGGATTAAATGGTCCAATCAAAAGACATCAAATCAATTAATGGATAAGAAAATATGACCCTTATATATGCTGTCTATAGGAGACCCACTTCAGAACAAAGGACTCACAGACTGAAAGTGAAGGGATGAAAAAATATCTATCAGGCAAATGGAAATTTAAAAAAATCTGGGGTAGCAATACTTACATCTGACAAAATAGACCTCAAAGTGAAGACCCTAACAAGAGACAAGGAAGGCCACTTCATAATTCTAAATCAATACAAGAAGAGGATAAATATAACTCTGGTAAACATTTATGCATCTAATGCAAGAGCACCCAAATACATAAAAAAAAACAACTTCTGGAAGACATCAGGGGTGAGATTGAAAGCAACACAATCATAGTAGGAGACTTTAATACCCCATTAACATCACTGGATAAATCCTCCAGACAAAAAATTAGCAAAGAAACTTCAATCCTAAATGACTCACTAGATCAGATAGACTTAATCGAAGTCTTTGGAAAATTCCACCCCAAAACTACAAAATATACATTATTCTCAAGTGCAAATGGGACATTTTCAAAGATAGACCACATATTGAGACTCAGGCAGTCTCTCCAAATCCAAGAGGATTGAAATCATATCAAGCATCTTCTCAGATCACAATGGCATAAAATTAGAAATCAACTACAGTAAAAACAATCACATAAACTCAAACACTTGGAGGCTTAATAGCATACTATTAAACAATGAGTGGGTTGCCAAAGAGATCAAAGAAGAAATAAAACACATCTGGAAACGAACGACAATAAAAACAAAACAATCCAAAAATTTTGGGACACAATGAAAGCAGTACTGAGAGGGAAGTTCATAGCATTACTGGCTTATCTCAAAAAAAACAAGAAAAATTGGTAATAAACCATATAACTCTGCAACTTGAAGAAATAGAAAGAGAGCAACAAGAAAAGCCCAGAGTGAGCAGGAGGAAGGAAACAATAAAGATCAGAGCAGAAATGAATGACAGAGAGACCCCCCCCCCCCGCCAAAACCAACCAAACAAACAAAAACATACAAAATATCAATGAGACCAAGAGCTGGTTCTTGGAAAGGACAAACAAGATAGATGAGCCTCTAGCCAGGCTCACCAAGAAGCAAAGAGAGAGGACCCAAATAAACAAAATCAGAAACAAAAGAAGTGAAATAACAACAGACACACAGAAATATGAAAAATTGTAAAAATATACTATAAGCAACTCTACTCCAACAAACTGGTCAAGCTAGAAGAAATGGACATATTCCTAGAAAAATACAACCTTCCAAAACTGAGCCAGGAGGAATCAAAAAATCTGAATAGGCTGATAACTATGGAGGAAATTGAAGCAGTAATCAAACATTTTCCAACAAACAAAAGTCCTGGACCAGACGGCTTCACAGGGGAATTTTACAAAACATTTAAAGAAGAAATGAAATCTATCTTCCTAAGACTATTCCAAAAGATTCAAGAGGAAGGAGCACTTCCAAGGTCTTTCTACGAAGCCAGCAATATCCTAATCCCAAAAGCAGATAAAGACAGTACAAAGAAAGAATTATAGGTCAATATCCCTCATAAACATAGACGCCAAAACCCTCAACAAAATTCTAGCAAACCAAATCCAGCAACACATTAGAAATATCATACACCATAACCAAGTGGGATTTGTTCTGGGGATGCAAGGATGGTACAATATACACAAATAAATAAATGTGATACACCATATAAACAAACTGAGAGATAAAAACCATATAATCATATCCATTGATGCAGAAAAAGCATTTGACAAAATCCAACACCCTTTCTTGATAAAATCCCTCAGCATGGTGGGGATAGAAGGATCATACTTCAACATAATAAAAGCCATATATGACAAACCCACAGCCAACATCTAATTCAATGGGCAAAAACTAAAACCATTTCTACTAAGAACAGGAACAAGACAGGGATGCCATCTTTCATCACTCCTGTTTGACATTGTCCTGGAAGTACTAGCCATTGTGATTAGACAAGAAGAAGAAATAGAAGGCATCCAATTTGGTAAAGAAAAGTAAAACTGTCCTTATTCGTAGATGACATGATATTGTACCTAGAAAACCTCAAAGACTCCATCAAAAAACTACAAGACTTAATAAATGAATTTGGCAATGTAGCAGGATACAAATTTTTTTTATTTTATTTTTTTATTCTTTTTAAAAAAAATATTATAATAAGTATTACAAAGGGTATTACATATGTGTCCTTCCCCCACCCCCCGCCCTTGACAATCCCTGCCCTCCCTTACCCCCCAGTGTCTTATGTCCATTAGTTATGCTTATATGTATGCATACAAGTCCTTCGGTTGATCTCTTACTCCCCTCCCTTCTGCCCCCCAACCCTCTCTGGCCTTCCCACTGCAGTTTGACAATCAGTTTGAGGCAGCTCTGCCTCTGTATCTATTATTGTTCAAAAGCTTGTAATGGTCTTTATTATCCATGAATGAGTGAGATCATGTGGTATTTTTCCTTCATTGACTGGCTTATTTCACTTAGCATAATGCTCTCCAGCTCCATCCATGCTGTTGCAAATGGTAAGAGTTAGCAGGATACAAAATTAACACCCAGAAGTCTATACCTTTTCTATACACCGATAATGAACTCACAGAAATAGAAATTAAAAAAGCAATCCCATTTACCATTGTAACAAAAAAAAATTATGATACCTAGGAGTAATCAACCAAGGAGATAAAGGACCTGTACTCAGAAAATTTCAGAACATTGAAAAAAGAGATAAAGGAAGACATGAACAAATGGAAGAATATACTGTGTTCATGGATTGGTAAAATCAACATCATTAAAATGTCCATACTACCCAAAGAAATCTATAAATTCAATGCAATCCCCATTAAAATACAAATGGCATACTTCAAAGACTTATAACAAATTCTCCAAAAATTCATCTGGAATAAAAAAAGACCCTGAATAGCTGAAGTACTCTTAAGAAAGAAGAACAATGTTGGAGGGATCACAATACCAAATATCAAGGTATACTACAAAGCCATTGTTCTCAAAACTGCCTGGTACTGGCACAAGAACAGACATATAGACCAGTGGAACAGAACAGAGAACCCAGAAATTGACACAAGCCATTATGCCAATGATGGCGAACTTATGATATGCGTGTCAAAGGTGACACGCGAACTCATTTTTTTGGTTGATTTTTCTTTGTTAAATGGCATTTAAATATATAAAATAAATATCAAAAATATAAATCTTTGTTTCACTATGGTTGCAAATATCAAAAATTTCTATATGTGACATGGCACCAGAGTTAAGTTAGGATTTTTCAAAATGCTGACACGCCGAGCTCAAAAGGTTTGCCATCACTGCATTATGCGCAAATAATATTATGCAAAGAAGGCAAGAGCATACAATGGAGTCAAAACAGTCTCTTCAATAAATGGTGTTGGGGAAACTGGAGAGATACATGCAAATAAAAAATGAAACTAGACCACCAACTTACACCATACACAAAAATAAAGTCTAAATGGATAAAGGACTTAAACATATGATGGGAAACCATAAAAATCTTAGAAGAAGCCATAGGCAGCAAAATATCAGACATTCGTAGCAATATATTTAATGATACAGCTCCTAGGGAAGGAAAACTAAAGAGAAAATAAACAAATGGGACTACATAAAAATAAAAAGCTTCTGCACAGTGAAGGAAACCATAATAAAACAATAAGAAAGCCCACTGCATGGGAGAACATATTTGCCAATGTTATCTCTGATAAGGGTTTAATCTTCAACATTTACAGGTAACTTATACAACTTAACAAAAGGAAGATAAACAATCTAATCAAAAAATGAGCAAATGACCTAAATAGACACTTTTTGAAAGAGGACATTCAGAAAGCCAAAAAACATATGAAAACTTGCTCAAAGTTACTAATCATCTGAGAAATAAAAATCAAAACAACAATGAGGTATCACCTTACACCTTTCAGAATGGCTATCTTCAACAAATCAACAAACAACAAGTGCTGGAGAGGATGGGGAGAAAAAGGAACCCTTCATTATTGCTGGTGGGAATGCAGACTGGTGCAGCCACTGTGGAAAACAGTATGGCGTTTCCTCAAAAAATTAAAAATGAAACTGCCATTTGACCCAGTAATACCACTTCCAGGATTATATCCCAAGAAACAGAAACACCAATCAGAAAAGATATATGCACCCCTAGGTTCACAGCAGCACAGTTTACAAATAGCTAAGATTTGGAAACAGCCTAAATGCCCATCAGCAGAGGAGTGGATTAGAAAACTGTGGTACATCTACACAATGGAATACTATGCTGCTATAAAAAAGGAAGGAATTCTTACCATTTGCAACAGCATGGATGGAACTGCAGAGCATTATGTTAAGTGAAATAAGCCAGTCAGTGAAAGAAAAATACCACATGATCTCACTAATTTATGGATAATAAAGCACATTATAAACTGATGAACAAAAATAGATACAGAGGCAGAGAAGCATCGAACAAACTGGTAAATGACAGTGGGAAGGCTGGGAGGGTTGGGGGGCAGGGTGAGTTAAGAGATCAACCGAAGGACTTGTATGTATTTATATAAGCATAATCAATGGACGCAAGACACTGGCAGGGGGGTGAGGGCATGTGCTGGGGGGTAGGGGAGGCTAGAGTAAGGTCAGTTGGGGGGGGGAAGGAGACATATGTAATATTTTAAACAATAAAAATAAATAAATAAATAATAAAAATAATAATAAAAGAGAAATGTAGAGAAGCTGACAGCCATGCAAAACACAACAAATGCAAATATGTGTCATTCATTTAACACTAATTTATTGATAAGCTTCCATTCAGTTATATTTGATATTACAGGTTAGAAAATAATGTTGCCTTCTCTTTTTGAAACCAATTTGATAAACACATACAAACCACACACACATACATATTCCCATATGTAATATATTTTTAGTAACTATTGATATTTTAAGTTAAATTTTGATATTCTTATTTTAATTGTTATAAAATAAATTAATATAAACATAATAAAGACAAGTACATTTGCCCATTTAGACCATAGCAATTCATTATCCAACTGTAAGTAGGCTAATGATTGAAGGAAATACATTATCAGTTTGTAATGTTAAAAACATGTATTTTGCTGCAGAGAAAATAACTGGGGAAAAATTTGCTGATCAGAGAGCTGAAAAGTTAAATACAGAAAAAAAGTGAAAAACAGAAGTTGAGCAATTATCGGTATCCTTTAAAAGATAAAATGACTACGGGCAATTGTCTAAGTGGACAAACCAAGTGAAGACATGAGGAATTATATAGATCACATAATTGATGCAATAAACAAGTTTATAAACTCTGTTTCTGCCTTTTGAGAAACTAGCATAACCACTGTAGGAGAGCGAACAGAGGTAAAATTCAGAGTGGAAAGGTACTGCCTTGGTGATGTAAACGTGAGGCCTGTGTTTAGTCAGGAAGAATTGTGACTCAACATTCTGGTGAGACACAATGTTCTATCTGCCATGTACAAAGTTATAGTCTTAGGAATCTTAACTGTTTTAACTTTCATGTATTTGTATATGAAGATTTGCTAACTGAATACACATTTGAGAAATGGAAAACTATTACTTAAATAAATCATTGGAATTCTAATATTTTCTGAAAGTTTTAGAAATGGACCAAAAGTTCAAAATCAATGTAAAATTGAGTCTCTCTATGTAACAGAGATTTATAAAACAATGAGGGACTATCGTAACATGCATTGTGTTAGGAACACAAATACAGAAAAATAGTTGAATATAAAAAATGTTGAAATTAGAGTAATTGTTCTGTTATAAAATTGTCTGGAATAAACTTTTAAGTTTCTAGTTCTAAGAAAATAATTCCATGTGCAAGAAAATCTAGTGATATGTCTGCTCAAGCGTAGAGGCTCATTGAGTTAAGTTCATTTTCTCTGACTCTGTGTTTGACTTACTTAGTTAGTTCATTTTCCAGTAACTTCCTGCCTTTCACTTGTTCTTGGTAGAGCTGCACATATTTTTCCAGTTCTTTTTTTCTGTCATCTCGAGAATCTTGCACTCTGGAGAGTTCTGATTTTAGCTCTTTATTTCTGAGTTCCAAATAACTTCTTTTTGCATCCTGATTATTTATCATCTGCTCTGACATTTCTTGAGATTCTCTTAGTTTCTAAAGCAAATAAAAAGGATACATTTTTAAAGTAAGTTACATATGTTTTCTTTAGTTTTTGTGTCAATGACTCAGAGATCAACTTTAAGTGTGAAAAAAACTGAAATTTTGAAAAGTTATCAACAATGTCCACTGAATTAATTCTGAGTTATAAAGTTAATATTCTTCTATTAGTACTCATGTAATCTGATCATTCAAAGAATAATAGAATCAGTTTAAAGTTTTAAAAGTAGAACATAAAAATTAATCACATTTTTTACCTTTTCTTCCTGATACTCTTTGTTTTACATCAATTGGTCTTAAAAATAAAATGATATTCTACCAGGAATCATTTGGAAAGATCAATTTAGTGATAATAAGGATAGAAACTGAAATACTGAAAAGAAAAACAAATGCCACCTTCCTTCCAGAAGTCTACATAATAAATTGCTATTAAAGGAAGTAGAGGAAACACAAATACACTGTATTTATCTAAAAGGTAATTTGCAGTGAAATGAATTACAGCTCATTAAAGATCAATAAATTAACCTGTAAAAATGAATTGATTTGTTTATATTTGTCTACTTCATCCCGTCCTATTCTTTCTTCAATATTCTTTTTATATTCTTCTGCTACACAGGATTCTACCATATTCATTTCCATATGTGTTCTGAGGTTTGCATTTTCTTGTTCCCACTTCTTTGCTGTATTCTCTAGTTCTTCACATTCCTTTAGAAGTGCTTCCATTGCTAACTGCTGTAGAGGTGTCTTTTCTTCATCCAGACGTATACATTTTGAAGATGACGGTTGCAGTTTTGCTGTAAGCTCATCATTCTGCATGAATAAAAGAATATAGTTTGATGATGAAGGTGCGGTCGCCAGTATGGAATTTTGAAATGAATTCAATTGCAATAAAATGTTACTTGTACAGTGGTAGAGTCTTGGAATATGGAACCTTGAATTACTCAGGATCAAGACCAAAGTTAAAATGACCAGGAGTTAAAAAAATATATTTACTGTTGTCATCTTTGACAAAACGTCTGCACTTAATTTTATACTCCTTTTTCGATGACTGTTTCATGTCTGTCCTCCACAAAATATCTATATGCTGCCCTTTAGGAGAAAGTCCCTTACCTCTTCCCCATCTTAACACTTCATAATATTTACAAAAGTTTTAGGGATATCATGTTGAGGTATTCAGGACTGAGTCAGCAAATGCCTCCCAAAGTAAGACTTTCAAAATGAGACTAATTAATGAATCTTATAATTATGGACTCTAATGTCATAAATTTTTCACTGAACTACAAAAGTTTGATGCTAATTTGAATTGCATTCCAAAAAGAAATGATTCCCTGCGTTACTGAGAAATTACATTTCTCACTGTAAAAGTTTAGTGAGATGAGCCCTACATTTTTTAGAATTAAGAAAAATGGGGATGGGGACTTAATCCAATAGTCCTATCTTGAAATTCTCTGTTACTTCCCACAAACTAAGGAAACACAGTAAACAAAATAACATCATCATCAACAACAACAAACTTGCTGGAATGTCAGTGATCATGACTTGGGAAGAACTACTTTCCTTCAGATCAAATGATTATTTGGTAAGACAAGGTGAGGGATGTTGAGTTTTTGAAGCACGTCTCCAGATTCTCTGGCACTTGTCCAGGAAATAGGTGCTGGCCTCAGTGCTACCTGGGTTCTGGTGAATAGGATATGGTGACTGCTGTGTGACTGCTATGTCTGGGTGCCATCGGACTCTCTCCCCAGGGAAGCTCACCCTGGGAACCCAGCCACCATGTTGTGAAGAACGAAGCAGCCCAAGCCACATGGTCATCCTCACACAGGTGTCCAGCTGAGACTGCCCCAGCGAACGCCCCAGCCAAAAACCTGCTGCACCTGAGAAACCCGTGAATGACCAAGCCTTTAGAGATGATTCCACTTCCCAGCTTCAAGTCATCCCAGCTGATTGTAAGTGGAAAAGAAATGAGCTGGCCTCACTGCAGATTTGTGAACAAGTAAATGCTGCTTTAAGACACCAGGTTTGGAGGTGGTTACTGAGCAGCAATAAGTAACTGGCACAGATACTGACATTATAAATAGAGTGCTGACACTAAAAAAGAAACACACCCACGTATGGGAGCACCTCTGAACAGACGGCAGGTGGAACTGGACATAATGTGGAGAAGCGTGAGAATGAAAACCAAAAGGGCCTCCAAGAAAGGGTGAGGCTGACAGCAAGGGCTTCTGGGCAAGTGAACACAATGACACTGAAAGGAAGATGACAGGGATTCTCGCTAGGAAGCAGCTGAAAGTGAAATCGATGAGAAACATAAGCTAAAAATAGACAAATAAATAAAAAAGGACCCAATTTACGAGTTTCAAATATCGATTTCCCATTTATACCTTCTCCCACATGTCCAATTGTCAAATAATCCTAACATAAAGAAATGGCTTCTGGGCTAACATCAAATCCAGGGTGTTCCAGGAAAACATGGTCAGAGGATGAAGCCAACATTTATAAAACTCCTTAAAACAGTGGTTCTCAACCTTCCTAATGCCGAGACCCTTTAGTACAGTTCCTCATGTTGTGGTGACCCCCAACCATAAAATGATTTTTGTTGCTACTTCATAACTGGAATTTTGCTACTGTTATGAAACAGAATGTTAATATCTGATATGCAGGATGTATTTTCATTGTTACAAATTGAACATAATTAAAGCATAGTGATTAATCACAAAACAACATGTAATTATATATGTGTTTTCCGATGGTCTTAGGTAACCCCTGTGAAAGGATCATTCCACCCCCAAAGGGGTCGTGACCCACAGGTTGAGAACCGCTGCCTTAAAACCTCAGAAGCATTTACGTGGTGCCTCAAATTCCTTTAAGGATTTTCAGAATGTAAGAATTTTAAAGACAGTGTCCTACAACACCTCCAGGAAGCCCAAGGTGAAGATCTGATCTGAAAACTATTTGTGAAGTGGCTTTTTTAATGCCATGAACCCCAGTAAAATTAACTGGACAGACACCCAAACCTAAGAGAATGGTAGAAGGAGAAACCCTGCCTGCTAGCTCTGCCTCTTTAAGGGAGACCAAGACAGTACACAATCAAAAGGGCCTGTGGGCTTTAGATGTTCCACAGGGAGGACGCAGGCTGCAAAAAGAGCTGCAAGCACAGGCCATCTCTTATGAAAAGGACAGAGCAAAGTCTCAGAGGGAACAGCCAAGGGCCACAGAGAAGCACTCCAAGGTTAGGACTAAGCTTTCCTTTCCTCAGTGAGGAAACAGAGAGGATTATGAAATCATTTTAAATCTCAGGGGCAAAACAACTGCAATGCCTTTTGGCACCATTTAGGTACAATATCTTCTCTAGCTTACTTCAAGCTTGCTTGTATGTTATACCTCAGTGTTTCTCCATAGGAAACAAATTGGCTTTAACATTTTGAGATTTTACCCCTAGCCGATTTGGGTCAGTGGACAGAGCTTCAGCCTGCAGACTGAAGGATCCCAGGTTCAATTCAGGTCCAAGCCACATGCCTGGGTTGCAGGCTCAATCCCCAGTAGGAGGAATGCAGGAGACAGCCCAACAATGATTCTCTCGCATCACTGATGTTTCTCTCTCTTCTCTCTCTCTCCCTCCCTCCCTCTCTGAAATTATATATACATTAAGAAATAAAATAAAATTTGAGATTTCAAAGTCAAGTCAGGCATTTCTGAAGAGGAAAGGTGACAGTCCAGATTTTAATCTTTTCCTCCCCAGGCAGTGACACCTACCAGCAAGTCTATGAATTATGAGTTAAACACAATGAAGGAAATAGCTAAGTCAGCAGATCCTGTTACTAGAATTTCATGGAAATGGAAGTGAAATGGGAGGCACTGGGTTAGAGCCTGAAGGTTTGAATGCAGAAAAAAAAGGAATGGGTGTTATTGTTGTAAGCCTACTTTCCCATCATGTCACAGAGGCAGCAAATCATAAGCTGGCCATAAGCTTTATCAAGAAACAAGAAACCTCCATAAAAGTAGAGGTAAAAACATTCCACTACACTGACTTTTTTTTATTACATAAAACAACTAGTAATATACAAGATGACTGGGAAAGATACTCATAAAATTTGATTTGGTACTGGCATAAGGACAGACTTATTCATCAGTGAAGTAGAAGGGAGAATCCAAACCTTAACCCAATGTGTGGCCAATTGCTTTTTGACAAGGGTGCCAAACAATAAATCAAATATGAATAGTCTATTTAACAAATTGTCCAGGGACAGCTGGATATCCACATGCAAATGAATAAAATTTGACCTCTACCTCAGACCATACATAAAAGTTAACTTAAAATGTAAAAGCTAAAACTATAAAAGACATAGAAGAAAACATAGGTGTATATCTTCATGACTGGATTTGGCACCATTTAAATACAATGTCTCCTCTGCCTTACTTCAAGTTTAGATGTGAAACCAAAAGGCTAAATAGATTAACTGGACTTCATCAAAATCAAAACCTTCTGTGCTTTGAAAGTCACCATCAGGAAAATGAAAAGGTTAGCTACTGAATGGAAGACATGTTTGAAAATCCATTATCTAGTCAGGGATTTGTATGTAGAATATTTAAAGATCTCTTACACTTAAATAATAAAAAGATAATCTAATTAAAAACAGGCAAAGGAATTGAATAGTTTTTCAAAGAATATATGCAAATGGATAATAAGCATGTGAAAAAATGGTCAACACTACTAGTCATTAGACAATTTCAAATCAAAACCAATAAGATGCCACTTCATACCTACTAGGATGGCTACAATAAAAAAACAGGTAATGATAAGTGTTGCCAAGAATGTGGAGAAACTGGAACCCTCATACACTGTCAATGAAAATGCAAAATGCTGCAGCCACTGTGGAAAACAGTCTGGCAGTTTCTCAAAAGGCTAAAGATCTTATCCAACAATTCCATTTATAATTATACTAGAGGCCCGGTGCACGAAATATGTGCACATTAAAAGGGAATTAATTAGAGGAAATATTTAATATTGCTATTTGCCCTTTCTCTATAATGGAAGTGTCAGAGGTGAAAGAAAATTAGTAAAATGTATATGCAAGTCTTCCTCCTGTCAGAGTCTGGGGTGTGCCATAGGAACCAGAGTCAAGTCTCTGCCCACACACATGCACCTCAAAATCACGTAAGACTCAGACCCGGCCGGCCCTACCCCCATTGGGCTAGATCCAGACCCAGCCAGACCTACCCTCATCAAGCCCCTCTGGGAGGGGGGAATGGCCTCAGGTCGCTTGGCTCAATGCTGGGGAGGGGGGTGAGGACTGAGATTCCCTGGCCTGGGTCAGGGGGTGCATCTTGAGGTCTTCTGGCCTGGGCCAGGGGGTGCGGCTTGAGGTCCCACAGGCTGGCACTGGGGTGGGGAGCACAGCCTGAGGTCCGCTGTGATGCCCTGCTGGGTGGGGGCCACGGACTGAGGTCCCCCGTCAAGCTCCACTGGGTGTGGGGGGGCACAGCCTGAGGTCCCCCGGCCTGGCATAGGGGCACGGAGGGCGCGGCCTCAGGTCCCCTGCCCTGGCCTACCACCACGCAGCCTCAGGTCCCTGCTGATTTCTCCTTAAGGCTCGTTAAGGGAACTCAGGAACTTGGCCTCCCCTGTGGGTGCAGCCATCTTGACCGTTATAGCATGATGGTCAATTTGCACATTCTCTCTTTATTAGATAAAATTCCCAAGAGAATGAAAACATATGTTCACATAAAATGTTGTACATGATTCATAGCAGAATTAGTAACAACACCAAAAAGTGACAGTAACCCAAAGGTTCATCAAATGATGAATAGATTTTAAGAAATGTGGTCGCTTCATGCAATGAAATGTTATTCAGCAATAAACAGGAATGAAGTACTGGTGATACGTGCTACAAAAGAGATGTACCTTGAAAACATTATGCTAAATAAAAAAGGCAGTCACAAAGGAGCAGCTACTGTGTGATTCCAATGATATGTAATGTGCAGAACAGACAAATCTAGAGACACTGAGAGGACAGTAGTGGTTCCTGAGGGCCAGGAAGAGTGGGGAAGTGGAAGCTGGCACAGGGTGGTTGCTAAAGGGCACAGGGCTACTTTTTAGGGGGATGAAAATGTCCCCAAACTGACTGTGATGATGACTGTGTAACTCTGTGAACACAGACAAAGGCACTGAACCGTACACTTTAAATGAGTGAACTGCATGGTATGTTCATTATGTCTCAATAAAGCTGCCACCAAAAATGTTTTGGACTTGGTGCTGGTGCCAGGGTTCAAGACATAGAGAGTTAACAGTAGGCTCTTTTTATAGAAAAGTGATAAAGAAAAAGCTGTCTTTTTCACTGATACCAAGTCTATAAAATTCACAGAAAAATCTATATTTTACCACCAAAGCATTGAATGTTATCTATTTCCCCAGATTAGGTGAATTTTGGGTCCCAAAACTGATTTAAAATTACCTTCTGTTTTGGCTTTTTAGACTGAATTTCCATGTCAGCTGGACTTGGTTTTGAATCTCCAGGGAAACTAAGCTCTTCATTATCACATTCATGTAATTTCTGTTTTGCAACTTTTAGGAGTTCTTTAAGTCTGAAGAAATGTACAAAACAAATATGTCAAATTCTTTAAGATTAAATATTTAGCTATTATTTAAACAGATATTATGTTTATAAAATCATATAAAATAAACAAATCTATAAATTATGATGCTCTCATTTGTTCTAATCTAATATTTTCTGAAAGCATACTAGCTAAATTATAATCTTCTGTAAATAAAATGAAACAAGTCATGACATACGTGATATGGCTATATAGTTAATATTGTAACTATATAGAGTTCTTATAAATAAGTTATTATTAATATTCATTTTACTATGTTACTATAAATCATTGATCTATTATTAAATATCAACTAGAAACCAGAGATCAGTATCCAAGGTGAAGAAGAAAAGCATAGTTATATGTGAATGTTTTGAAAAGACAAAAAAATACCTTTTGGTACCTACTGACAATAGTCTACAAGAAGGAAGAAAATTACCAACATCTAGGAGAACATTCAAAACAGAAGGAGAAGCAGGAAAGAAGAATCTTTGAAGTCTCAGTGGAAGGAGAAATCAGAAAGAGGCAGGCTTTAGAAGAAGGGAAATCAGGGAGATAAGGTGTAACAGTCTCGACTGTTTTAACAAGAGATCTTTGCTAGCACAGTGTTAACACAGTGAAAGGGATACGAAACAATGTAGAGAAAGACAGTTAAATGAGAGGGAAAACACTGATGACAATCAGAGAACAAACTGAAGAACTCAGGCAATAAACAGAAAGGAAGCCAGGTGGGGGCTCCCCAGACATGGGAAAGATGCCATTGTGTTTCTATGAGTGGCAAAAACAGGATTATCCAATTTCTTCTTTAAACCATACGGACATTTTGTATGTGTGATATCTTTTATAAATAAAAAAAGAAAAAGAAACATAAGCCAAATCAAGATAATTTTTGGTGTTGTTAAACAATGACACAGTAAGTTTTAGTTATTAAACTATTGGAAGGCAGAAGGGACACACACTATCAAAAGAAGGGAAGGTCACCAGAGAGACCAGATATGTGGCAGAAATAAAAATTCAAGGTAGACATGAAGAGTGCAGGTGACAGGATATGCAAAAGGCAGCCTCATTACTGTTTTAGGAATCATAAAAGAGTAAGTACAATATTGTGGACCTCAAAACAGTTTCAGATTGTGCTGTGTGTTTCTGCAGTAATTTTTAAAATAGGATAATTTAATTATGAAAATTACAGAGATGAAATAAATTTGTATTTCAGTTTTAATAAAGTAAAATGACAGTTAAATCTTAATTCACGGCAGAAATGATCTGAAATATTAAAATCTTGCCTGGTCTTCTCTTTTTCTAAGTCATTCTTTATATTTGCTGCTTGCTGCCACCTCTGTTGCAGAAAGATGTTTGACTCCATATATTTTTTTAAGTCTTCCTTTTCGTGCTGAGACTTTGAAAAAAAAATTAAAGAAAATCATTAAAAATTGAGAGACTCACTTTTTTTCTTAAAAATACGATTTCTCATGAGTTCATGAATAACATGTGTAGACAAGTTTATAAAATCTAGTTTATAAACTTGATGCCAATATGGACAGATTTAAAAAATAATTACTTCTTACAGCAGCTTAAGTTTATTTTACCTTTTTACCACTTTCTTTCTGAAACTTAAATTGCCAAAGTTTGTTAAAACAGAGGTATTTATATATAAAATATTAAATACTAAGTGCTAAAAAATATTTAAGAGAGTGGCTATATTGACCTTTTAGTTTCTAAGATGCCCTGGAAACATTTTCACCAATAGTTCCAGATATTCCAGGTTCTATTAAACCACATCTTACTAAGGTAATCTTTGAAAACTTCCCATGCAGTCCCCATTACCTTATGATGGTAACCTGACTTTAGGATGAGATAAAGACTCTCATTCTTTGTAAGCTTTCTTCCATAGGTTTCATTTTCTCCTTTTCTATTATACACTTTTATCTTTAAATAAAGTGTCTTCTCTATATTATATAAAACATAACTTTCACTTGATTCTGTAGCTTTTTGTGTCATCCCGTTGTCCCCACCCATGAAAATCTAACATTTTTTAAATGCAAGGTCTCATCCACATATTCATATTTTCAACATTCATTTCTTTTACATAAGAATCTGACTTTCAATTCTATAATTGCACTAACTTTTTTTGAGGGTCATCTTCTTTTAGTCCCTTAATGCTTTACTTCTCAGCAGCAACTGAGAACAATGACCACATACACACTCTCCCTCCGGTCCTCCAACAGCACTTCATTTCTAAACAGTGACCATGATGTACAGTCTTCCACTCTGTCTATTCCTTCTTTATTTATTTATTTTTGCTTGGGGAAGGAAGTGGTAGCATGTTTATTTTTCTTCACCCCATTGAATGCCATGGACTAGAACCATATTGAGGTTGAAGGGAAATGTAACAAGTTTAAGAAACTCAATACCTGGTTTTATAACTTGATGACCTTTGTTTTGAATACTTAAGCTAAAAATAAGGGCTAGAGATTATGTACTTAGCATAATAAAATAAGTATCTAATCAATACAACAAAAATTATGAGGAATTTCAAAAAGACAGAAAGCTAACAGCCTCAAACTAAGAATCCCTAAAAGACAGAAAGCTGATAGGATCAAATCCCGGACATACACAGAAGAGGAATACTCTGAAGAATAAATTAGGGGAGCCCCAGTCCAGCAGCAGATAGAGACAATGTTCACCTAAGACAATAGGGTGTTTTCTTCACCTTTTGGTATAGAAAATTTCTAACAAACAAAAGATAGAATATTATATTGGCCCTCCATAGGTTCATCGCCTAAGTTCACAATTTTTTTTATTTTTAATTTCTTTTCTACCTCACTTCTTTTTTATTTTCTTTCCATCATGATGTATCCCCTCTATGACCTCTTCCATCTCCACCCAACCCCCCAACACACCTGGAAATCACCACACTGTTGTTCGTGTCCATGAGTCCTCTCTAATTTTTCTCTTTTTTGCTCCATCCCTATACCACCTCCCAACACCGCCACCATGAGCAGCAGACAAGTACTATATGACTTCACTCATATGTGGAATTTAATAAACAAACTGAACTACCAAGCAAAATAGAATAGACTTCTAGAAATCAATCTGTTCCCTTCTTAAAATTCTCTCAGAGATCCTTCAATCTCAACACTACAAACCAGGTTCCCTAATCAACATTTCTAGCCTTGACCCCTTTACTGAGGTCATCTGTACTTTTCCTTCTCCCTTCTTGCTCCTCATAAACAATATCCTCAACCACACACTCATAAACCATGAGTGACCTGGATCGCCCTTGTAGATTGCTAAGCTTGTACATTTTATGTTGATTCTTACTGGCATCACTTTGAGTGTACTACTGTTGTGTTCTGAGTTTGGGGTACCTTCACCCTTAGGATGTTGACCAGCATTCTCTGTCTTGTTTTTTTCTTATAATGCAAGTGTTATTTTTGCAAGTAGCAGATTGTCAATTATTTGCCTTTAAAAATAATAATACATTCTTATTTCATAGAGACCTGACCAATAAAAGTCTTCTGAAGTTCTTTTCACATGTTATCTCAACTATATTGTTTGAAGGCTTGGGAAAGCTAGAGCTATCTTCTTCTTGCCAATGCAGAAGACTCTTTACCTCAACATTGTGTTGATCAAATATCTTGGTTTGAATTCCAAGACTGCCAGTGATATAAAGTATTTAGTTGTATCTTAACAATAGTTAAGCTCAAATGTGTTCAATTTATACACAGATAGGTACACTTATATCAAATAATATCCCCCACAGACAAATTAACACATAGAAAGACAAGATTATCTCTTGGGAAGAAAATTAAGACAATGGAAAATTCAGGGCTAAAGCATTCCACACAAATGAGATGACAAGTGCAGAAATGAATGAGGTCAGTGAGAGTTGAAACAGAGAATGCTTCATAGAGGGGAGATTGGGAGCCAGGTCCGAATAGATATAGGATGAGGCAGGAGGGAAAGAAACTGAAAAGACAGAATGGACAGCATGAGTAAAGGCTGAGAGGTGCTGAAATCAACCCAGTTATCTCAGAGGATAAAAATCCCATGACAACGCCCTGACTGGTTTGGCTCAGCAGATAGAGCATTGGCCTGCGTACTGAAGGGTTCCAGGTTCGATTCCGGTCAAGGGCATGTACCTGGGTTGCGGGCACATCCCCAATGTTTCTCTCTCATTGATGTTTCTAACTCTGTATCCCTCTCCCTCTCCCTTCCTCTCTGTAAAAAATCAATAAAATATATTTAAAAAAATAAATCTCATGACAAGAAGAGAAAAACCTATGTTCACACAATGACTTGTACAATAGTACTCATAGTTGAATTACTAACAGCCAAAAAGTGAAAACAATACAAATTTCCATCAATTGATAAATGGATAAGTGGAAGAGCCACATGATGAAGTATTGTTTGGCAATAAAAAGAAAGAAATAAAATATTGTTATGTGCCATAATGTGGACAAACTTTTAAAATATGATATTAAGGGAAAGAAGCCAGTCCAAAGGTCTATAACTTCTGTGATTGCATATATATATATATATATATATATATATATATATATATATATATGGAATATTCAGAATAAGCTAATCAATAGAGACAGAAATGAGACTGGTTTTTGCGAGGAACTGGTAGTTACTGCTAAGTGGTGTGGAGTTTGTTTCTGGAGTGATAAAAATATTATATAATTGACTGAGGTGATAGATGCACAACTCTCTGAATATGTTTAAAATATTGAATCATATAATTTAAAAAGGCAAATTATACAATGTGTGAATTATATCAATATTTTAAAAATATCCATTAGTGGATCTAGAATTAATTTTTTTAGTTGTCATTTGTGGATGTACATATTACAATGATCTGAACATTTCCATGCTTTCATAATATTTCCAAGTGAGAGAACATGAAAGATATGCCTACTTCAACTGGTTTATAGAATGACCTTCCCGCAGAAAACCCTTCATCTCTTGCTCTCTGGGAAGCAAGTTGTAGGTCTCCTTTTGATGTCTGACAATGCTCATGATCCTGTACAGCGGTAGCCAGTCTAGACCGGTATGATTCAACTTCTGCTTCCAGTCTTCCTCTGTTTTGTCGTTCATCCTCCAGTTTACTGTTTAGCACAGTATTCTCAACTCTCAGAACTTGAAGCTTCTCATTGTGTTGAAATGCTCTTTCTCTTATTGTCTTTTGAAGATGGTCAATCTTTTCTTTGAGAAGTGCATTGTCCTCAAAATGTTCTTTTTCCATTTCTTGCTTCTGATTTTTTGCTGTGTCTATTTCCAGTCTTAGCTTAGCATTTTCATCCCACAACATGCAATTTTCATGCAATAGATGTTCTTCTTTTTCAGAACTCTCAGGAACCTAAATAACACAAAGGAGACTTTTAGCTACAACATTGAAAAACATGCCATGATAGCTTCTGAAATTAAAGAATAACTATGTTTATAATTTTAAAAATTGCAATAAGTAGGTATCCTTCTGGAAAAAATAGAGTTGGATCCAATTTTTTAACTTTTTCCAAACACAACATCTCTAAATTTCAAAAATTTAATATACAATTATGAATTTTTAAAATGAAAAATATCAGAAGAGAATTATAAGAGTCTCAAAATTGGAAAGGGTTTTCCTGAATCACCACAAATCCAGAATGCATTAAGTAATTGATTACTAAGTCTTTCTACACTTAAAAATTGAGATTACAGTCTGAACACACAGCTGCTCCACAGTAAGAGTATTAACCCTACATATATTAGGATAAACTAAATTTCCTAAAATTTCTCCCCAATATTATCCCATAGATATTCTATTTTTCTAATACATTCCTAGATAGTTATAAAGACTACCTCCATGAACAACGGATAACCAAGCATTTTCCTAAGCACTTCTACATCCATCAATGACCTCATTCAGTTCTCACAATCTGGAATGGAGGGGTTAAAAGATAAACAAGTTCAGGATTTTCCCCAGGTTTTCAGACTCCACAATTCGTGCTCTTGCACCAGTCCATAGCTCCTCTCCAGTGTGGATATAAAAACAGAAAAGAAGCCTATGTTTCAAAAAACAAATGATGAATAAGGTAAAATTTACAGAGTCTTCTTAGAAAATCATGAGTTTTTTGTTGCTGCAATAACTTTCATTTCTTGTTCATGATGTTTAAAGTAATATTAAATGTGCAATGTGTGTGTGTGTGGGGGGGGGGGAGGAATACACTGAACTACTTTAGTAGGAATAAGATACTTATCAATAAGTTGTCACGAAGTATATATTGCAGCATGCCATTCTCTTCAGAAGTCCTTTGTATTAAAATGGGATATTACTTAGAACAAATTGTTACTTTTCTCAAAAGTAGAAGAATGACATCTAAAATATCATCTTTGAACTGGTTATACCCTTCTTCAGTGGAAGTGAAAACTAACCTCTTTATTGATATATCAAGGAAATAAAATCACTTCCCAATTTTGGAATATCTGTTGTTAGTAACAATATCTTTGAGATCATGGACAACACATTGATTACTACGGAAAGTATTAAAAGCCTCCCCCTTAGGATGAGGCCATTGTGAAGGCAATACTTGAGTGTTGGAGACAAATGGATTTGAATTAACAATATCATTTTATCTAATGGACCCAAAATGTCACCCCTATCACACACACACACACACACACACATACACACACACACACACTTTCTAAATCCTCTATAGTTTCCATAAGTACTGTATTGTTTTTTTAAATATATACATACTCATGCATACTCACACACATTTGAAAATGACTAAATAAGCTATCTCAGAATTCATTTTCTTATGAGCTATTTCTATCTCCTTTGGTTTGCAAAGGTGTTTGGTCAGAATTCCATCTTGTAATATTCTGGCATTCTGTTCTGGAGAAAGTTGGCTCTGAGTGTAATCTCACTCTTCTACAACCCAGGGACACATTTCACTGAGTTTTTGGTCTCATACCATTAAAAAATATAACCGAAGATTAAGAGCAGTACCTTAAACAAACTGTGAAAAGGAAGTAGCCTGTTTTGGCACAGTGATTTTTCCTCTCCATGAAAAAGTCAAATTTTAAGTGATTGCCACATTTGTCATAGAGCAAAAATACAGTATTCTGAAATAAAATTTCTTTATGAACATTGGAATAGTTCTATCACAGTCTCAAGGCAATTTAGCCTGTATGTTAACATTTTTTAAAAGCCAAAATTAACATTTATGTTAATGAATAAGCTCAATTTATTTTCCATTTCTTTATTTAGAAAACATACACAGAGCATCTGTTACATGCCATGACTAGTAACAAATTAATAATTTTAGTCATAAATGTTCAGATTTTTTAAAAATATATATTTTATTGATCTTTTTTTTACAGAGAGGAAGGGAGAGAGATAGAGAGTTAGAAACATCGATGAGAGAGAAACATTGATCAGCTGCCTCCTGCACATCTCCTACTGGGGATGTGCCTGCAACCCAGGTACATGCCCTTGACCAGAATCGAACCTGGGACCTTTCAGTCCACAGGCCGACACTCTATCCACTGAACCAAACCGGTTTCAGCCAAAGTTCAGATTTGAATGTGATGACATTTTTTGATTTGCTTTTAAACATAATAATATACATTAAAATTAAAGGGATAAAATATTCTGTGATAGGATTAACAAACAAAAAAGAAAAAGAATGAAAGAGGACCCAAACTGAACCAGAATCAATCCAGGGAGTGAGAGCTCCCAGCAGTTTTCAGTACCAGCTCAGTGCCCTCTGAGGCCTGGAGGTACTGATTGGGCTCTGTTTTTCCAGAGCCATAGCCAGAACTAAGGAACATCCTGGGAATAATGCCACACAAGGTGCTAAAGCATATCAGACAAATTAACTTCCCAGGGCCTAAGAGTTTTTGTGGAAGAAATACCTCAAGGAGAATTTATCAGAGACAGTTTTTTCATTTGAGCTTATACTAAAAATTAGAAACCCACCCTCTTTTCAAAGATAACATGTTATATGGAAGATGGTGGTATTTTCTGTAGCTTTCAAAATTTCCTTCTGTAGGAAAATCTTTTTACAGGACAGTCTAGATTGCCTCTGGAATAGCAGATTCTTAGGAGTGAATTCACTACAGGGTTATACTTTGTTCCCACACATATGTACTGAGCACCTTTTGAGTAGTAAACACTGGGAATATGGTAGCAGTGAACCATGAGGGCCAGAGCCTGCTCAGTCAGACCTGGTGGTTACATTTTCAGGAATTTTGCAGCAATTATTAAAAATGAATTCTATAAACTTATAATTTTAAAAATTATATTAGAAATAAATACTCAGAAAAAAGAAAAGAAGAACACCTCTTAGGTCCAATGCTCATTTGCTGGATACAATGTCTGCTTTTAAGCTGATAGAGCAAACACATATATAATCTATATATTTTTAATATTCAACTAGATTCAACATTTAGCCATCACCAAATGTTACTTTGAATTTTCTCTTAGGAAACTTGAAAAATACTTATCTGTCTGGATACTTACATTTCTTTCTACATGATCATTTTCATACTGATGTATTCTTTCTTTAAAAAGCTGCCATTCGTTGATTAACTCATTAATTCTTTCATTCAGCATATGAATTTGCTTTACACATTCAGCATTAAATATGCTTATTTTATCCTGAATCTGATGTTGGATGTTAATTGCTGTCTTTTCTTCCCTGTCAGCTTTGTTGTGAGCCCGATCCAGTTGCTGTCGAAGCAACATATTTTCACGCTGTAGGTGAGATAGCTTCTCCTGTAAGGATTCCTGCTTTCCAATGTCTTGATCCACTTTACCTTGTTCCTTTTGACAGGTGTGTTCAATTTCTTCCTTTTGACACTGCTTTTGAATGAGGTCTCTTTCTAAAACCAATGTCCTTTCTTTGAGAGCATCTCTTGTGTGATGAAGCTCAATTTCTAAGTTATTGCTTTTATTTTCCAGTTTTGAAAGTTGTTGAGAAAGAATCTCATTGTTATATTTTAGGTTAGACATATCAGAATTCATTTTGTCCCATAAACAAAACCCTCCATTTCTTGCTCTCTGGAAATTAAGTTGTAGGTCTCCTTTTGATGTCTGACAATGCTCATGATCCTGTACAGCGGTAGCCAGTCTAGACCGGTATGATTCAACTTCTGCTTCCAGTCTTCCTCTGTTTTGTTTTTCATCCTCCAGTTTACTGTTTAGCATTATAAGCTCAGCTCTCAGAATTTCAAGCTCCGCATTGTGTTGAAATACTGTTTTTCTTATTATCTTTTCAAGATGGTCACTCTTTTCTTTGACAATTGCTATTTCCTCAAAAAATTTTTTTCCCATTTCCTGGAGCTGATTTTTTATTGTGCCTATTTCCAGTCTTAGCTTGGCAATTTCATCCCACAACATGCGATTTCCATGCCATCGACTTTTTTCTTTTCCAGAACTCTCAGAAACCTATGTAACACAAAGAAGACTTTTAGCTAAAACATTGAAATGACATTTCACGATAGCTTCTGAAACTAAAGAATAATCTATTATTATAATAAAAAATTGCAATGAGTGGATATCCCATTGGAAAAAAATAGAGTTGGATCCAAACCTCTAACTTTATACAAGCATAAATTCTCCAAAGTTCAAAAATGTAATATAATATAAATTTTTTAAGTGAAAAAAAATCACAAGAGAATTTTAAGATTCTCAGAATTAGGAAGGTTTTTTTCTAAATAATCACAAGCCCAGAATGCATTTAAGTAAAAGGTTAATAACTCTAACTACACTTACAAATTGAGATTATAGTAACTACCTCTACTATTAACTGATAAGCGAACATTTTCCTAAGCACTTCTACATCCATCAATGACCTCATTCTGTTATCACAATCTGGAATGGAGGGGTTAAAAACATAAGCAAGTACAGGATTTTCCCCAGGTTTTCAGACTCCACAATTCGTGCTCTTGTACCAGTCCATAGTTCTTCTCCAGTGTGGATATAGAAAAACAAAAGAAGTCTATGTTTCAAAAAATTAATGGTGAATAAGATAAAAGTTACAGAGCTCTTCTTAGAAAATCATGAGATTTGTTGTTGCTTCAGTAATGCAATAACTTTTATTTCTTGTTCATGATGTTTAAAGTAGTAATAATTGTAAAATGAGGGAAAATACACTGAACTACTTTACTGGGAATAAAATACCTACCCATAAATTATCAAGGAGTATATATTATGGCCTGTCATTCTCTTCAGAAGTCCTTTGTATTAAAATGGGATACTACTAGGAACAAATTGTTTCTTTTCTCACAAGTAAATGAATGACATCTAAAATATCATCTCTGAATCGGTTATACCCTCTTCCATTCCATCAATGGAAGTGAAAACTAACCTCTCTTGATATATCAAGGAAATAAAATCACTGCCCAAATTTGGAACATCTGTTGTTAGTAACAATACCTTGGAGATCATGGACAATGGAAAATATTAAAAGCCTCCCCTTTGAATGAGGCCATTATGAATGTCACTATTTGGCTGTGAGAGACAAATGGATTTGAATTAACAATATCATCCTATATAATAAAGAAATAATATGCAAAGTGACCCTCATGTCATAACACTGTCACAAGATGGCTTCCCTGCCCAGTCCCTGCCCTGGCCCCACACCAGATCAGCCTCTCCCACTGCAATTGAGGATGGGACGGCTAGCCAAACCCCTCTACCCTTCACACAGGCCAGCCACGCTCCCATGCTTTCTTGGGGCTGGGGGTTCCCCAGGCAGGCTGCAGGCAGGGTGTTGGTCAGAGGCAAAGGTCCTGGCTGTCCCTCGCCTAGAGAGTCCAGAAAACCTCAGCAGTGACCAAAGACCAAGACCCAGTGGAAAGGTCCCTGCTGGCACTTATGGCTCAAAGTGCCAGGAGGAGGCAGAGTGTCTTGAACCTGCAACCCTGACATCTGCACACAAAGCCTTGGGGCACACGAAGCCTGTGGCACCTGTGGGTGAAAGGGGGAGAGCAGGGAGCTGGGGTGAGGAGCTGAGAGGGGCCTCAAATCTTCGGGAGTAGCCTGCCTGCTGAGGTGGCTGTGACCTACGAGCTCAGGCTTGGTCAAAGCCCCTGGTCAGCTCTGCCGCTTGCCTTCCAGGAGTGGCTAGCCCTGAGTGGCTGGCATTGTCCTCAGAGAAGCAGCTGTCAATGGGCTCAGTTAAATAAGAGAAATCAAAGAGCTGAGAATAAATATCCTCCCAGCCCCTTCCCATGGCCCCAGGTGAGGAGGGCTGGGCAGGGGGGTAATGGAAAATGGCTGCTGCTTTGCATTTTATGATGAAAAGACTCCTTCTATGTAGAGAGGAGAGCTGACTCATTTCCAGCAACACCTGGCGTGTTCCCTGCCCCAGCCCTGAAGCCTGACAGCACCTAGCAAAGGTGTGTCTGAACAGCCATGTTGGCCTGGCTCCTGGAATGTTGGGAGCAAGTTTGAGCTGCATTGACTAAAAACAAAAAGTAAAGATTGAAAAACACCTCTTTGTACTCAAATGACACTATAAAATGCAGATTACAGCATCTGATTTTGTCTTCTCTGTTTTTTATTTTTTGTCTTTTTTTTTTTTGAGGCAGAGTGCAAATAGGTTCATGGGAAAAGCAGAAAAACACAAAAGGATAGGGAGAGGATTATGCCGTCCACAGCACTGCACATTTTATTTATTTTTTGTTATTTTCCTTTCTGTTCTTCAAGTCAGAAACCACTTTATAGCACTTTATAGTGATGAGTAATGAGCTAATGCTTCCTCTATTAAGAGCAAGCAGCAGTGCCTTTCATATGAGTCACATACATTTAATCCACTCAAATGGAGCCTTCTGAGTGGAGAGAATGGTATGTGTCACTATATAAAGAACTTGGCATTATGATGTTGTCTGGCTGAAGATCTTATTTATTTTGCAATTTAGAGAATGTGGACAAATCAGGCATTGAGAATGAATGTGAATGCTTAAATGCATGACTTTATTTTCATCTGCAACAACCAAACAACTGGTCACCAGGAGGTGCATTGATGGGTCCCATGGCACGGTGGGTCTGGGTGAGGCTGCGTGACGCAGACCAGGGCCAGGGGGACCTGAGCCTGCACCCCCCACCCAGGCGCCAGGGCTGGGGGACCTGAGGCCGTGCTCCCCACCCTGGTGCTGGGATGTGAGGCTGCATCACCCACCTGGTGGGGCTTGACAGGGGTGGGGCCAGCTGGGTCTTGGTGTTGCCCAATGGGGGTGGGGCCAGCCAGATACTTCTATTATAGAGAAAGGGAAAATAGCAATATTAAAATAGTTCCTTTAATTAATTCCCTTTTAATGTGTCTGAGTTTTGTGCACAGGGCCACTAGTTTTATCCAAAATGTCACCGCTATCTCACACACACACACACACACACACACACACACACACACCACACACTTTTTAAATCCTCGATAGTTTCCATATGTAAAGTATTGGTTTCTTAAATATGTACACACCCACACATACTCACACACACTTGAAAATGTCTAAATAAACTACCTCAGAATTCATTTTCTCATAAGTTATTTCTATCTCCTTTGGTTTGCAAAGGTGTTTGTTCAGATTTCCATCTTGTAATGTTCTGGCATACTGTTCCTGAGAAAGTTAGCTCTGAGTGTACTTTTGTTCTTCTACAACCTAGACCAGTGATGGCGAAACTTTTGAGCTCGTCGTGTCAGCATTTTGAAAAACTCTAACTTAACTCTGGTGCCATGTCACATATAGAAATTTTTTGATATTTGCAACCATAGTAAAACAAAGATTTATATTTTTGATATTTATTTTATATATATTAAATGCCATTTAACAAAGAAAAATCAACCAAAAAAATGAGTTCGCATGTCACCTCTGACACGCGTGTCATAGGTTCGCCATCACTGACCTAGGAACACATTTCATTGAGTTTTTGGTCTCATACCATTAAAAAAGTCCAAAGCTTAAGAGCAGTACCTTAAAAAAACTGTGAAAAGGAAGTAGCCTGTTTAAGCACAAGGATCTTTCCTCTCCATGAAAAAGTCAAATTTTAAGTGATAGCTATATTTGCCATAGAGCAAAAATACAATATTCTGAAATAAAATTTCTCTATGGAAATTTGACTAGTTCCATCACAGTCTCAAGGCAACTTAAACTCTATGTCAAAATTTTTTAAAAGCCAAAATTAACATTTATATTAATGGTTAAGCTCAATTTACTTTCCATTTCTTCATTTAGAAAACATATACACAGTATCTGTTAGATGCCAAGGATAGTAATAAATTAATAATTTTAGTCATAAATGTCATAATTCACATTTTGAATGAGATAAAAAATTTTTGTTTTAATCATAATAATATACATTAAAATCAAAGAGATATAAATATTGATAACATACTGTAAGAAATAAGAAATTTTTACCAAAGATAAATTTACCTTATTCTCTCTTACAATCTTTGATACAATGTCTCGTGTTCTAATGGTGATTTGAAGACATGGGTTCATTTCAACTTCTTTAATAAAGTGCTCTTCTTTTTTTCTTAACTGCACCCTATTTTTTTCATATAACAGATAAACTTTTTGTCTCTTCTTTTCTTCTTCTTCTAATGTAAATCTGCAGTTAAATATAACCAAAGCTGTGATGGACATAAGATAGCTTGTTATATTTATATGATGTCTTATGTAAACTATATGGTAACCACAAAGCCAAACCTCCAGCAGATTCACAAAAGATAAAGAGCAGGAATCAAAAAACACTATGGAATATCACAAAGAAAGGCAGCAAGAGAGGAAGAATGGAATAATGGAACCACAAAACAGCCTGAAAACAAGATATCATTACTGAGTTGTTACTGTCAATAATCTATACTGATAAAAGGGTAATATGGTACTTAGATGGAAAACATCTTTCAGACATCCTTCCAGACAAAGCCATGGTGGTGGGGGGCTGAGGCAGAGGCAGTTAGAGGAATCCAAGCTGGCAGGGGAGGGCAGTTAAGGGCTATTAAGCAGGCAGGGGAGCAGTTAGGGGTGATCTGGCTGGCAGGGGAGCAGTTAGGGTCTATCAGGAAGGCAGGCAGAGGTGGTTAGGGAAGGTCAGGCAGGCAGACAGAGGTGGTTAGTGGTGATCAGGCAGGCAGGGGAACAGTTAGGGGCATCAGACAGGAAAGCAGAGTGGTTAGGGGTGATCAGGAAGAAAGGCTGGTGAGTGGTTAGGAGCCAATTGTCCCAAATTGCAAGAGGGTGCAGGCCAGGCTGAGGGACCACCCCCCACACATGCACAAATTTTGTGCACTGGGCTTCCAGTTACTTTATAAATTGATTGAATTCTCCAATCAAAAGGCATAGAATGACTTGGGGTAGTGAACACACAATGCAGTGTACAGAGGCTGTGCTGTAGAATTGTGCACCTGAAACCTGTAAAATTGTGTTAACCAGAGTCACCTCAATAGATCAAATAAAAAAGAAAAATTCATAGAAGGTCTTTATGGATTATAATAAGAAACAACTATATACTGCCTACAAGAGACTCAATTCATTCATTTTCTTAAAAATTTTTCATGCTTACCCGAGTATATGCTCCTTGGTTTTAGAAAGAGGGGAATAGAAAGAGAGAAAGACAGACAGACAGACAGACAGACAGACATCAATGTGAGAGAGAACACAGATTGGTTGCCTCCCATACATACCCTGACAGGAGATTAAACCCACAACCTAGGTATATGTCTTGACTGGGAATCAAACCTATAAACTTCTGATATAAGGGATGGTACTCCAACCAACTGAACCACACAGGCCAGGACTCAATTCATTCTTTTTTAAAAAATTTTTATTGTTGAAAGATTATTTATGTCTCCTTTTTCCCCATTGACCTCTGCCCAGGTGCCGGCTCTGACCCCCCTGCCAGCACATGCCCCCACCCCCTATTTTCTGTGTCCATTGGTCATGCTCATACGCATGGATATAAGTCCTTTGGTTGATCTCTTACCCGTGCCCCCCTCCCCCACCCCCCACCTTCGCTCTGAGGTTTGAAGGTCTGTTTGATGTGCTCCAACTAACTGAGCCATACAGGTAAGAGCACAATTCATTCTTAAAGATACTTAAAGGCTCAATGTGAAGAGTTTGAAAAGGTATTCCTTGCAAGTGGAAGCCAAAAGAGAACAGCTGTAACTATACTATATCAGACAAAACAGAATTTAAGCCAAAAACTGTAACAAGAGACAAGGAAGGTCTTTATAAGGGGATCACTTCATAAAGAAGATATAACAACTGTAAATATGTATGCACCCAACATTGGTTCCCCTAAAAATAGTAAACAAATACTAACAGAACTAACGGTAAAATAGACAACAATACAATAATAGCAGGGGCCACCAACACTTCACTTTCAGCAATGAATAGATCATCTAGACACAAAATCAGTAAGGAAATGCTAAACTTGAAGCAAACATTGGACCGAATGGACATACAAATATTTATAGAACAGTCATACATTTTTTATTACCACCTCAAAGAGATAGCTACACTCCCATGTTCACTGCAACCTTATTCACAATAGCAAAATATATAAAGTAAGTGCTCACCAATAAACAAACAAATAAAGAGGATGTGGTATGTATGTATATATGTTTGTATGTATTTTGTATATATGTGTGTATTATGTATGTGAATGTGCATATATATATGTGTGTATATATATACATATATATAGTATATGTGATATATATGTTCACACACATACGCACACACAGTGGCATTTTCTCAGGTATGAGAAAGAAGGAAATCCTACTGCTAGGAGCAGAAATAGAATAGTAGAGACGACCTATAGTTATAAGAAATATTAATAATGCTGTGTTAACCATGATTGTTTTGTTCTGATTAAAGAAAACATATTCTCATCTGGCTGGGAGTTCCCCCCAACCAACCCCCTTGGACTTGGGAGTTAACCTGGAAATGTGGTCCATCCTCTTTAACTGCCTATTATCATGGAAAGATTAACAACCTTTTTGGTGAAACAATGGAGTCCCAGCTTGCATTGCCTGTAATCTATAACCATCATACCCATTTTTATTCCTTTTGCCTACTTCCCCATGCCTGTAATACCCATTTTTATTGCATTTGCATACCCATTCTTATTTCTTTTGCTTACGACATGTAATCTTTGTCTTTCTACCCCATGTAAGCAGCTGGCTTACGGTGTGGGGGGTGCAGAGCAGATGTTCTTGGATGACCTGCTGCTCTCTCATATTGCCAGCATCATTGGAATAAATGTCATATATGACTCAACCCTGTCTGATGTACAGCATGGGGATTGTAGTTAACAATACGTTATTATGTACTTGAAAGTTGCTAATGGAGGAGATCTAAATGTTCTCACCACAAAGAAAGAATTGGTAATCATGTGATGTAATGGAAATGTGAACAAAGAATCCTGGGCTAATCATTTAACAATATAAAAGTGTATTAAATGAACACACTATATCCCTTCAAAATATACAATGTTACATGTCAATTATAGTTCAATAAACTGGGGAAAAAATTAGAAGTTGAATAAAATACCTGTATGTCATTATATATATAGTTAGAAAATGGCAATAATCCAATTATTTGTGATTTTCTTTGAAAATGAACTTATTTGGTAACTTTTGTAGACTTTTAGGCTAATATCTAATCCTATATAATAAAAGGCTAATATGCAAATTGTCTCCTCGGGAGTTCAACCAACCAGGAGTTAGACTGTTTGTTATGACATGTGCTGACCACCAGGAGCCAGTGCAGAACGTAGGAACAGGGGGAGAAGTGGAACAGAGCAAGGCCTGGGTTGGCAGCCAGCAACCAGGGGAAGGAAGGCCCTGATTGGCCCTGATTGCTGGCCAGGCCTATGGTTCCTACTCGTGCACGAATGTTGTGCACCAGGCCTCTAGTCTACACTAATAAAAGAGAAACATGGTAATTAGCGTATGACCGCTACCCTTCCCATTGACTAATCAGTGAGTATATGCAAATTAACTGTCAGCCAAGATGGCGGCTGGCAGCCAGGCACTGAAGCGAGCTTGCTTGCTGCAGTCTCCAACGTTCCCCGCCTCACTTGCCGGCCTCTCAGCTACAACTCTAAGCAACTATGTACTATGTTGCAAATAAGAAGCTAAACAAACCCCCAGAAACCAGCCGGACTGAAAGCCAGCCGGACCGAAACTTTGTATTGATGTTTTCAGCAGCCAGGCCTCAGAGCTAAAGCTGGCCCAGAATAAAAAAGAAAAAAAAAAGAAAAGAGAACAAGGAGCGGTTGGGAGCTTTAGTCACTCGCCAGCCGGAAAACAGCCATCAGCCCCTCACCCAGACTGGCCAGGCACCCCAATGGGGACCCCCACCCTGATTCAGGACACCCTTCAGGGCAAACTAGCCGGCCCCCTACCCTTGCACCAGGCCTCTATTCTATAAAGTAAAAGGGTAATATGCCTCCCGGCACCGGGATCAGCATGACAGGGGGCAGTGCCCAAACACCCTGATTGCCCTGCAGCTCTGTGTTTGACAGGGGGGAGCTCCCCAACCCCCTGATCGGCCCTGCTCTGTGTGTGACAGGGTGTGGCGCCCCAACACCCCCGCCCCTGACAGGCCCTGCTCTGTGCCTGTTAGGGGGGAGCTCCCCAATCCCCTGATTGCCCTGCGGCTCTGTTTGACAGGGTGCAGCACACCAACCCCCTGATTGGCCCTGCTCTGTGTGTGACAGGGTGCAGCGCCCCAACCCCCCCTCCCCACGGGCCCTGCTCTGTGTGTGACAGGGTAGAGCCATAACCTCTCCATCGGCTCTTCCTTGAGTGTGACAGTGGTGGCGCCCCAACCCCCAGATCAGCCCTACTCAGTGGGTGATAGAGGGTGGAGTCCAAACCCCCCTCCACGGGCCTTGCTCTGTGTGTGACAGGGTAGAGCCATGACCTCCCCATTGGCCCTGCCCTGAGTGTGACGGGGGAGCTCCTCAACCCCCTGATTGGCCCTGCTCTGTGAGTGACAGGGGGCAGCGCCCTAACCCCCTGATTGGCCCTGCTCTGTGAGTGACAGGGGGCAGCGCCCCAACCCCCTGATCGGCCCTGCTCTGTGTGTGACAGGGGGTGGCGCTGCAACCTCCCCATCGACCCTGCCTTGAGTGTGACAGGGGGCAGTGCCCCAACCCCCCAATCGGCCCTACCCTGAGCGTGACTGAGGGTGGCATCGCAACCTCCCGATCAGCCCTGCTCTGTGCATGACGGGGCAGCGCCTCAACTCCCCAATCCGCCCTGCTCTGAGCCTGACCAGGGGCTGCACTTAGGGATTGGGCCTGCCCTCTGCCACCCAGGAGCAGGCCTAAGCCAGTAGGTCGTTATCTCCCGAGGGGTCCCAGACTGCGAGAGGGCACAGGCGGGGCTGGGGGACCCCCCTCCCCCCGCCCCCCCGAGTGCACAAATTTTTGTGCACCGGGCCTCTAGTCTTAATATAAAAAGCGAAACTTACCAATAGAAAAGTATAATTACTTTTTTATGGAATAAATGCATGCATGGGAATATCATTATCATATACCTTAACAAATGTACAAAAATGCCCTGATCAGTTTGCTCAGTTGATTGGAGCACCTTTCTGTACACAAAAAAGTTGCCAGTTTGATTCCCCATCAAGGCATACCTGGATTTCAGGTTCAATTCTGGGACAGGAAGCATACCAGGAAGCAACTGATGGATGTTTCTCTCTCACATCACTGTGTGTGTGTGTCTCTCTCACCCTGTTTCCAAAATCAGTAAGACATATCCCCAGGTGAGGATTAAAATAAAATTATAACATATATAGTTACACAAATAAGTCTCCTGGTTATCACTAAACATCTAAAAAAAAAAAAAAAAAAACAAGAAGAGTTCCTGGCCTGTGTATGTCAGTGGTTGAGCATCAACCCATGAGCCAAGAGGTCACCAGATCAATTCCCAGTCAGGGCACATGCCCGGGCTGTTGGCTTGATCCTTAGTAGAGGGCGTGTATGAGGTGGCTGATTAATGATTCTCTCTCATCACTGATGTTTCTATCTCTCTCTCCCTCTCCCTTCTTCTTTTTCTAAAACTAATAAACAGATATTAGAAAGGAGGGGAGGATCTTGCTGAGAGCAATTATTAAACAATTCTTCTTGACCCAAACTTCAAAAATAAGTCTATAATTATTGAATATGAAATAGTTTTTATTTTGAACATAGCTGATGGAAGGCAACTTTTAAACAGAACACATTTGGTTAGCCCTGGCCAGGTGGCTCAGTTGATTGGAGCATTGCTCCTTTCGCCAAAATGCAAGTTTGATTCCAAGTCAGGACACCTACCTAGGTTTTGTTGTTGTTAACCCTCACTCAAGGATATTTTTTCCATTGATATTTTAATTTTTTTATTGATTAAGTTATTACATATGTGTCCTTATTCCCATGTTACCTCCTACTCCCCCACTCATGCCCTCACGCCCCTGTTGTCTGTGTCCATTGGTTAGGCCTATACGCTTGCATATAAGTCTTTTGGTTGATCTCTCCCCCTTTCCATTGATTTTTTAGAGAGAGTGGAAGTGAGGGAGAGAGAGACAGAAACCTCCATGTGAGAGAAACACATCAAGTGGACCAGGGTTGTGGATGGAACCTGCAACCCAGGTATGTGCCCTTGATCAGGAATTGAATCCGTGATCCTTTGGGTGTGCAGGTTCATGGTCTCACCACTAAGCCACAATGGCCAGGGCTATAGGGGTGCCTGCGGGAGGCATGTACTCTGAGTGCATCAGGCAATTAGAAGGTACTGAGCAGAACAACAACACAATCTGACTTAGCTTTTAATAGGCCCGCTGTGTTTACAATTGAATAAAAGACTAGAATTGATAAAAAGAAGGTAAATAAGAAGAAAAGGGAGGAATGAAGGAAAAAGGAAAGAAGTCAATTAATTGACTATTAAGCTAATGTTGATAGCAGATGGTAGTGATGTGGAATGGAAGATGTGATTGGTTTCTGGGCAGACAGTAAACCCTCAATTTTGCAGGCATTGAATTAAAAGACTTCGGATTTAACAGATAAAACTTCTGGTCTGTATGTCATGAGTGAAAATTAACACCCCATTGATTTTAAAATGCTTTTAACCAAGATCTGCTTATAATTAAATTAACAGGTTATTTTTGTAATTAATTCAGTTATTTTTAACAAACATTAGCAAATTTGCCACATGTTGTAAAACCACTGTAGTAATTTCACCAACGTAAATACATATTCCTTATCTACAACTATAGTCTACATATTTAAATCCAAGAGTCGCTGCTCCTAAACAATGTTGGACAAATGATCAGGATGTGATCACACCACATGGTGTGTGGGTAATTGGTTCTGTTGGCGATTGGAGTGACTTTCTGCAGCAGTTTTAACATGAGCCGGCGATGTTCCCATGTGCACTGAGCCGTGCCCAGCCCTGCCCAGCCCTGCCCATTGGCTTATTCTCAGTGACTGGTGAATGCATGCATTTACTAGACCTATTCAGTAAAAATTAAAATTATATATGTAAGGTAAAACACATCATTGTAACCCTAACCTTAAAATATAAACAAAAGGAAAAGAGTTAATATAATGCTAAATTACAAATTAGAAATCATACAAAACAGAGTCGAGAGTATGTGTGTTTCATATATGTGAGCAACATGGCATTAGAAAAAGCAAACTGTATTGGACATTAAAAAGAAACAGAGATGGCCCTGGTCATTGTGGCCAAGTGGTGAGAGCGCTGGCCTGCGCACCGAAAGGATCAGGGATTCAATTCCTGATCAAGGGCACATACTGGGTTGCGGGTTCCATCCCCAGCCCTGGTCCACTAGATGTGCTTCTCTCACATGGAGGTTTCTGTCTCTCCCCCCCCACTTCCACTCTCTCTAAAAAATCAATGGAAAAAATATCCTTGAGTGAGGGTTAACAACAAAGCAAAGACAAAATAAAAAAATATGTTAATATGTGGTACAGGGTAAACACCAATCACAGAAAACATGGGAAACCAATGAAATTGGCACCAGAAAGCAAATGAATGGGCTGGTGACACTTCAGCTGAGGAAGCATTGTTGAAGTGTGCACACAACAGCATTCCTGTGGGCCCAGTGCAGGCAGAAAATTGAAATCTGCAGCAGTTTAGTTTGCAAATCATATGAACACACCATTCAAAGCAAGTGATGGGTGGCTTGGGCGCTTTCACAAAGGGCACGAAATTATGAGAAAATGAATTTACGGTGAAAATTTAAGTGCTCCAACAGAAGAGTCTGAACCATTTAGGCAAAAATTAATAGAACGTATAAATAACGCAATGCCACTACAGCCTCAGGTTGACAATGCTGGCAAAAGTGGTTTGTTCCGGCTTCTGTGCCTGAAAACACACCAGCCTGCAAATAGGGGAAACTGACACGGGAAGAAAAGTCAGCAAGGACAGGATCTTGGCACTGCTATGTGCCCACACCGATGGGTCACGTCCTAGTAAACTGACACCTGTAATCACTGGCAAAACTCATAAACCCAGAGTTTTAAAAATAGAATGAGTCATCTGCCTGCTTTGTATTGCAACTCTAAAAAGGCGTGGCTCAACTCAGACATTTTCCAAGACTGGATTTTGAAAGCATTTTTACCTGCAGTCAGGAAGTTTCAAGGCGAAGAGCTTGGAATACCACCAGGGGATGCAAAATGTTTATTGCATTTAGACAATGCTGTTGCTCATCCAGCCAAAAATACTTTATGTTCAGAGGATGGCAAATTTAGATGTATGTTTTTGCCAAAAAATACATCACATATCCAGCCCATGGACCTGGGGGATAATTCTGGGAACTAAATGAATATACCGCAAAAAATTTTTAGAGGAAGTAGCGGTTGTATTGCAGACAGAAGGTAATGATGAACATACAACAGGACAGTGTATCTTACAAAACTTACCGTTTTAAAGAGTTACCGTTTAAAATCAGCAATTTTTAAATTTTGATGCAGCATGAAAAGAAGTGAAAGTGCAAACATTGGAAACTGGTTGGAAGAACTGGCTTGACGATGAAGTGAGACTTGCATTTAGAAGGTGTAGAGGTTACCGATTACTGTGGGACAACACACAATATTGGTGGACAAGTAGCTGAGGAAGAGGTTTTACAGTGGTTAGAAGAAGATGAAGGTGACCCTGGGTACCACACTATGACTGAAAGTGAAATAGCAGATGAGGTGATGACCTGGGAAGATGAGGGTAGAAGTGAAGATAAGGAGGAAGAAGAAGCAACATGCCCCAAACATAAAGTTATCAGTGCTTGGATCTCATCTCCACGATCTAATAACGCTTATTGGCAATTCATCAGATAATGAAATGCAGCTCTATTACACCCATTTTTGAAATTTTAGGGAGTTAATTATAAAAAACAGCAGACTTCAAAAGTTCAAACTAAACTTGACAGGTTTTCCAGGCAGGATTACCTAAAGCAAGCGCCTCAACTTCGAACATTAACGTCACACCACAACGGGAGTGGCTGGATATATCACCATCCAAAGAAGATTATATAGGAAAACTTTCTTCTGTTCTTATACAATTTAAATTTTGTTTTTTTAAAGAATATTGCTTATTTTTTAGTTAAATATAACTAAAGTGTATTTTTGGAGAAATATTTAATTTAGATTGCATACTTATCACAGTCTCAAAACTATGGTGAGTACGTAAGCAATAATATCTATAGAAAATTTTTCTGTGAAACTAAACTTTTCATAAACAATTTTAAACGAATGTGTCTACATAAGTAAAAGCAGGTAAACTAATTTGTCAGTTTTTCACATACACATTCAGAAAACCTAATTTATTATATATAACAGACTTTTGGCTTTTGGATACCCCCTTGCCTGAATTAGTCCCTTACATTGGGGTTTCTCTGTATTTTGAAGATAACCTGACAAGAGTTGCTGACAGATTAGATGTGAGGTTTAAGACAAAGAGAAAGATAGGAGTTGAGGATGACACCAAGTTTTTGGCAGAGCAATTGGAAGAGCTGTCATTAACTCAAACAAGAAAGACCACATGAAGGGCAACTATGAGAAAGAAGATCAATAGTTCAATTTTGGAGATCTTAAGTCTGGAACACCCAATGGCTATTAAAAAAAAGATATCAAGTAGGCAATTTGATATATAGGTCTGGCATTAAGGAGAGAGATCTGGTCTGGAGATATAAATTTGAAGATCATTAGTATATAGAAGATAGTAAAAGTCATGAGAAAAAAGATCAAAGCCTGAATCCTGGGACACCTGAATGTGTAAAAGGAGGGAGATGAGGAGAAACCAGACTAAGGATAGACTAGGAAAGGCAAGGAGGAATCCAGGTGATTATGTTCCCCCTCCCCACTGAAAACACAAAGTTCTAAGAGACAAATAAATAAAAGAGAGAGTTTTCCATTGGGTCAAATATTGCTGATAGGTTATGTAAAACCAGGTCTAAAACATTATGTCTAGATTTATTAGAGGAAAACAAGTACTAACCTTGTGAAAAACAATTTTGGAGACGAGGTGGGACTGAAAAGTACTAGAATGGGCTCAAGAGTGCATGGAAGGGAAATTCGAATCAGTGAGTATAGATCATTCTTTTCAGGACTTTGTAGCTAAATGGCACAGCCCTGGATGATCTCATATGCTTCATGTTTAGCTGTAGCTTTCAATCCTTCCATAGTGACTATGAAGTATTTTTGTAATACTTGAAAGTTTTTTAATTACGCACCTGTGGCACTATATGGTTTAAAACATGCCAGACTAGTTGTTCACAAAATTATACATCTAAAAGGTGCCATGATTTTTTTCTAGATATATAATATTCAATAACCTTATTATCATGTTTCTCATGCTTACAAAGATGACCGAAGGATTTCTTTCTAGATGAAAATCATCCAACTCTAGAATATACTACTCAAATGTACAAAGCACACTAATCAATCATTAAAATTGTGTAATAGAAATAAAGGGGGAAACATGCATGTAATATTCTTACTTTATAAACTTAATTTTTGTAAATTTTGTAATATGCAGTCCCTGTTGAAAAATTGGGTGAGGTACATACTGAAATGTATTCTGTTTAAAAAAGGATAGAGGCATGCACTCATGGTACCTTTCAAAAAGATTCACGACATTAGGAGCACCTTGGTTTATCTAGTGTCTATGACAGATTTCAGAGACCCGATGGTTCATGAAGCCCACAATGCTGAGTGACTGGCCCTTTATCAAAAAGGTTTGTCAACTCCTGATCTAGCAGATTAATCCCTTGATGTGTTTAATAGCTTTTACTCAATATTCTGAAATTTGTATATAAGATATGGGACAAATTGCCTTGTGAAATCCCTGGGCTTTCAGCTTAATTTGAGGGTCCAATATTTGAACACTCAGGAATTAGGAACAAGCACACAAAAAATAAGTAGCTAGTAATTTAGTTGGAAACAAAGTAGAGTGACAGTGTAGCATATAACTTCCTATCATAACTGAGCAGGTATTAAAAGTATCCTCACAAAATTTGTTTAAGATATGACATTAAACCCAATGCTTTAAATACACTTCAATTGTCTAATAATCAGTATACTGTAGACCAGACTACCCTCATTTTTTTCCAGTGGCTGCATACTACATTATTTTATGGGTATAATAAAGTATTTCCTTATAAATAGCTATTTACACTATCTCCAACTTTTTGGCATACAATGTTGTAATAAATATCTTTAACATACATATATATATTTGTAACATTTATATAAATATCCTTAATGCATATGTGTATATGATATATCTTTAACATCTATGTCACATTTTTTATATATACTAGAGGCCCAGTGCACAGAATCATGCACCGGTGGGGTCCCTTGGCGTGGCCTGTGGGATCGGGCCGAAACTGGCAGTCCAATGCTGCCTGCCCTCCTGCCTGCTGCTCCTGCTCATCCAGGCCCCACTGCACCTGCCCAGTCAGTCCCATTCAGGAGAGGCTCGCAGAGCTTCAGCGGTGCTCGCCAGCCATGAGCCATGCACCTGCTACCCCTTCCAAGGGGATTGCGGGGGGGAGGGGGTGGGCTGGGGTGCGATCAGTGATCAGCCATCTGGGTGGACAGTGAGGTGCCCTTGCTGGGCTGGTGTCCATATCCATCCTGCTGACATTCACACCAGTTGTTTGGAGCCACCTGACAGCTGCCTTTACTAGTATATCTTTTTTCCTTGCCAAGCTTCTAGGGCGGGGAAGTGGCTGTGGTGCCTGAGGCCGACTTCCAGGAGGCCAGCAGCACTGTCAGGATTGTGCCAACAGTGCAGGTCCATCAGTGCCTGGCCCATTCTCCAGAGATTGGACCTACATGACTCCTGAGGGAGTGAGTGGCTGCCACCAGGCTGGTGGCTGCTGGGACAGGTCAGACAGCTGAGCAGTGCTCCCGCTGTGGGAGCCCACTGACCACCAGGAACAGCTCCTGTCAACCAGTCATTTGGCCATTCAGTCATTCGGTTGCTTAGGCTTTTATATATATAAATAATACATATAATGACCAACTGTATGTTTGATATACACAATAATACATAATTAATGTCCTTAGAATGTGTACATGTGTGTTCATACAAGTCATGTTTTCCCGTAGGATTTATTTCTTGAAGTGAAGGTATTGGGATAAAAGAATGACATACTTGAAATTTTGAAACAAACTCAATTACCCTTCAAAAAGAGACGTGCCAATTTCATCTCCCAATAGTGCACAAGAATGCCTTTTCCTCCCACGTGCCAATTCTGGTTTTTATTTTCTTTAATAAATTACTTATCATTATCAGTTCTAAAATTGGTATCTCATTGTTTGTTGATTTGCATTTTTCTAATTATCAAGCAAGGTTCACTCCCTCTAGTGAAAATATAAAATTAGTTAATCAGTAATATTAGCTCAAGTTGGAATTTTTTATTGGAAAAGAATAATTACCTACTGTTAAGTACTGCTGTAGGCCTACCTGTCAGACTTGTCATTCTTCATAATAGAAACCTGCTGCTGATCAGTTTGTTCACTGTTGCTCTGCTGACTCAATCCACCACTGCCACTGTCATCAGCGCCCTCGTCCATGTTTCCTGACACTTCCCTTTTACTGCTTTTCTGATCCTTTTTTTCTTCAACCTTTGATGAAAGATTGATATTAGGGATATTGTTATCTCGCTCATCAAAAAGACTGTGTTTTCACTAATTTTATCATTTGGCTTTGTTATTACCTTCTTCACAAGAATGACTGTGCTTTCACTCATTTCATCACTTTGTTCACTGTTGCTCTGCTGACTCAGTCCAATACTGTCACGGTCATCATCAGCACCATCACCCATGTTTCCTGACACTTCCCTTTTGCTGCTTTTCTGCTTCTTCTTTTCTTCAACCTTTGTTGAAAGATTGATATTAGGGATATTGTAATCATCTCATTCATTAAAAAGACTGTGTTTTCATTAATTCTACCATTTGGCTTTTATTATTTGGCTTTGTTATTACCTTATTCATGAAAATGACTGTGTTTTCATTAATTTTATCATTTGGCCCCTGGTTATCAGTGTGTTCCTTGTTGCTCTGCTGACTCAGTCCAATACTGCCAGTGTCCTTATCAGCACGATCACCCATGTTTCCTGACACTTCCCTTTTGCTGCTTTTCTGCTTCTTCTTTTCTGCAATCTTTGTTGAAAGATTGATATTAGGGATATTGTAATCATCTCATTCATTAAAAAGACTGTGTTTTCATTAATTCTATCATTTGGCTTTTATTAATTGGCTTTGTTATTACCTTTTTCATGAAAATGACTGTGTTTTCATTAATTTTATCATTTGGCCGCTGGTTATCAGTGTGTTCCTTGTTGCTCTGCTGACTCAGTCCAATACTGCCAGTGTCCTTATCAGCACGATCACCCATGTTTCCTGACACTTCCCTTTTGCTGCTTTTCTGCTTCTTTTCTGCAGTCTTTGTTGAAAGATTGATATTAGGGATATTGTAATCATCTCATTCATTAAAAAGACTGTGTTTTCATTAATTCTATCATTTAGCTTTTATTATTTGGCTTTGTTATTACCTTATTCATGAAAATGACTGTGTTTTCATTAATTTTATCATTTGGCCGCTGGTTATCAGTGTGTTCCTTGTTGCTCTGCTGACTCAGTCCAATACTGCCAGTGTCCTTATCAGCACGATCACCCATGTTTCCTGACACTTCCCTTTTGCTGCTTTTCTGCTTCTTTTTTTCCTCAACCTTTGATGAAAGTTTAATATTAAGGATATTGTGATTACATTATTCATTAAAAAGGCTGTGTTTTCATTAATTTTATGAAATTAATGAAATTGCTATGACTTGAACCAATAAAAATATTTTGTGTGTTGAGGTTTATTATTAAAGGTCATTAAAATTGTTGTCAATTCTACTTCATTTGTGTCAGTAAAGAAGATGACTTTTCCAAGATTTCTAACAGGCCTTTCTTAATTTTGTGCTCCTATTCACATCACACCCACACTTTGTTACCTAACATTCCCCTTACCACCCCCACCCCATTTAACTAGCAGACACAGAGAAATAAAAGGACAAAGATGCAAAATGTGTCCTCTTCTGTCTTTCAAACCTGGATCTTGCATTACCCACCAGATTTAGAGGATGTGAAATCGTGCTTCAGTAACAAATAGGAAGCTTTCCTGGGTCTGCACTAAGCTATTCCTTCCCCCATTATCTTTTACAATTCTTTTTCCTTTAAGATCTTTGAGGCTTCAAAAAAGTGGTGGTATTCATAAAATATATGAACCACAGTTTACCACAGCACTGGAGCAGAGTGAAACCCATGGATTGATGGTTAATGTTCAATTCTGGAAAATGAGTAATACGATCACTATAAAATCTCTTACTTTAGCCCCATAGCTACTAATAATGGAAATAAAACCAAGATTAAATGAACTGTCCAAACTTGGTAAGGATGCAATTCCTAGCATTGTATGGCACCAAAAGAAAGGATATAATTCTATAGTGCTCAATCAGATAAGTAAACAGAAAATTTTGTCAAATTAATCAGGTAAATTAAGTTTGACTTTTGAAAAATAATTTAATGCCTTAGTGCAGTGGTCAGCAAACTGCGGCTCGCGAGCCACATGCGGCTCTTTGACCCCTTGAGTGTGGCTCTTCCACAAAATACTGACTTCTGCACATGGGCCACGAAGTTTCAATCGCACTGTACATGGGCGCCCGCACGTGGTATTTTGTGGAAGAGCCACACTCAAGGAGCCAAAGAGCGGCATGTGGCTTGTGAGCCGCAGTTTGCCGACCACTGCCTTAGAGTAATGAGAGGACTCATCCACATTTTCTTATAAAGGTGCATCATATCTCAAGCTTTTTCCATTTTAAAAGTCAATGAACCTCAAAATTCAATCTTCTCCTATAGAGATAAATATTGATTTTATTGCAAATAATTGATGTGACATATATGATACATACATGTCAAAATGATAATTGCCATGATTTTAGTTTTGGAAGGTGTTCTATCTCTTTTTATATTTTTTAATCTTTACATTACAGTTCACAGTCAACATTATTTGTATTACTTTCCGTTGTGCTGCATAGTGGTTAGACAATCAGATACTTTACAAAGTGAACCCCCTGAAATTTCAATACCCATCTGACACCATTCACACTTCTTACAATACTAGTGGGCTGATGCACGGATTTGTGCACATTGAAAGGAAATTAACTAAAAGAAACATTTTAATATTCCTAGTCGCCCTTTCTCTCTAATAGAAGTGTCAGAGATGAAAGAAAATAAGTAAGATGCATATGAAAATAACATTTGAATTGATTACTAAATAAACAATAACAACATGATATAACAACAAAGACATGATATAAAAACACTGATAAAATAATGACTGATAAATTGATTAAAATTATTCTAATATCTCCCTGCATACTACATTAAAGGTAAAAACACTTTCAGAGTTCTTGACTAATTTCCCTTGTGATAAAATATTTACAACTTTAATGTCACATGCTCTTCTACCTCGAGAGAAAGCAACATATAACTGACCATGTCCGAAAACGGGTTCAGGTAGGAATATTCCTACTCTGTCTAGAGTTTGTCCTAGTGATTTTTCAATAGTCATCTCAAATGCTGGCATCACGGGAGACTCTCTTCAAATTAATTTAAATAGGAGGCCAGTGTCAGACAGGGCAATCAATTCTTAGAACCAGAGCAACCTCTCCTTTCGCAGCATCTGTTAATACTTCAGCTTCAATTATGTTAGGTCGCAATCTTGTGATAATAAATCTAGTACCATTACAAAGACCGCATTTACTATTAAGATTTCTCAATAGCATGATGATTGCACCTAATTTCAATTTTAATTTATGACATGGCATTCCCAAAGGAGTAGTACTATTAAGAAATTCAATTGTAAAATATGCCTTCCCAGCATCATCCATTGAATCAATAGATTCATCACTCAAGTAAGTGTGAAAATCTCCATTGAGTCTATCCAAAATTTCTTCATTTAATTTATGAACATGCTTACCTTTAGGACAACGAATCACACGTTTAGATATATTTTTAATATTATCTATAGATATGCTATTTTCAAAACTAGCTTCAATAATAGATCCGTTACAAATCATTTCATGGGGCATTTCAATAATATCCATTCCTAAATGAAAACTGTAATCTAGTTTGCCATCTCCAAGTTTTAGTAACCATTTGCTATAAGCAGAATCCTCTGATCTCATATTTGTTTTAAGGGACAACTGTCTGAAACATCCCCAAACAGTACAGCACTTTAAGCTCGTTTGTACTGTAGCCAATGGCACAGCATGCAGCACAACACTGAGACATTGTCAAAAATCCCCTCCAAGGAGAACTTTTCCACCAAATGCAATATTCAAATGATAATTTCTCTTAGTAATCTATCTATGGCGTTTATAGCATGACTGGATGCCATGGTGCATCCATCAATAATAAGCCTTTTTAATGGTTTTAGCAACTTCACTCTTTATATTGAGTCTAGAAATTGAAGTTTCATTGGTGCCAGAGAGAGCTTTATGTGTATCACCCATGCACAAGTCAATGTTTATTTTTAAATTTTTAAATCATTCCCACCACTCACCCTGGGCCTATGAAGAAAGGATGGTTCAGAGTAGACTGGGAGTCATGTGAGGAGAGATTGCTTTATGTGGCTCTGGGAGAGAGCTTTATGGCCCCTGGGTGCCCTCCCTGTGCTGAGTCCCTCTCCCACAATGTCCACAGATGCCATCACCCTTGGGTCAAGTCCTCCCTCCTTATGGCATCAGCCTGGGGGATTCACTAGCCCTGTGGTCGGCAAACTCATTAGTCAACAGAGCCAAATATCAACAGTACAATGATTGAAATTTCTTTGGAGCGTCAAATTTTTTAAACTTAAACTATATAGGTAGGTACATTGTTATTAATTTAATTAGGGTACTCCTAAGGCTTAGGAAGAGCCACATTCAAGGGTCCAAAGAGCCACATGTGGCTCGCGAGCTGCAGTTTGCCGACCATGGTAATAGCCCATCTTCCTGAATCCTTGTCCCTGGCCCTGTGGTGCTACACAGTACAAAAGAACAAGCTGCCTGGGCCCATGGTGTACACTTTCATGGAGATCTCTTAAGAAGGTTGAGATGGACTCAGGGGGTGTCAGAGACTGAGTTGTATGACTTTGGGTTGGGAGCATTTGTTCCCTTGCTGGTCTAACTGAGGCCACCTTTCTAGTGCCGAGCCCTCTCTTCACACAGCCAAATCTTGATAGTTGGGGCCTGATGAATTCTGCTGGCCCCACCCTACCAGAAAGGTCCACAGGTCCCCGGTGGGTGATAACTGGCATTTGTATACCCTGGGACTTGTGCTGAGTGGCCTCATACCCAGAAATGAAGCCGAGTTTAAATCTGCATCAATCAGGTAAACACCACTGGCACCTACCTGATGACTCACTTACCTCATGCAACTCACATACCAACAGGAGCTCTTTCAGAGACTGACCCCAACAGAAAGCTGGTAGGTGGAGGTGGATCTTGGAGTGACTTTGGCTTTTTGCTCAGCTGCCCCATGGGCTTGGTGCTGGTAGAAGGAAGCATTGCTGTGCAGCTTGGCCCCTTCCAGGCGCACCCAGGCCCAGCAGAGGCAGTCACAAGCTGGCTCGCTTTGTAGCTCCACACAGGTAGCCCAGGGGAAATCACAGGCAGAGGCTGACATTGACTTGCAAGAGAGTCCCTCCCAAGAGGCCCCAGAACCAACACACTCAGTGGGGGGCTTCAGAGCATGATCCAATTAGCTTCACAAGCAGAAACCCAAACAGAAATCTGGGCAGGCACCACACCGAGCTGGCATGAATTACTTCACATGGGGTCAATCTTTGAACAACAGCTTGATGCTGTGTAGTCAGCCGGCATGAGGATGAACCCCATCCATGAACAGGCCAACAGCAATGAAAATTCCACCAAAGGAGGGCTCACTTAACACAATAACACACACAAGTGACATTCTTGGAGCACCTACATCATGTGATCAGAAAGATTGTAACAATGTGCCTCACTAGACATCTAGTACATAAGGCCATTATACTAAGACTGGGAGGCAAAGCAGATCTACCCAATACACAGAAACAAGTACCACGTGGCAGCCAAAATGGAGAGACAAAGATGCCCCAAATGAAAGAACGGGAGAAATCCCCAGACAAAAAATCTAAATGAAATGAAGGCAAGATATAGAGTTCAAGAATATGGTTACAAAGATGGTCAAGGAACATAGTGAGAACGTCAACAAAGAGATAGCAAGTATAAAAAAGGACAAAGAAATCACGTAAGATAACCACTCAGAAATAAAGAATATGATATCTAAAATGAAAAATACACTAAAGGGAATCAATAGCAGATTAGATGAAGCAGAGAATAGAATCTTTTTTACAAAAATATTTTTATTGATTTCAGAGAGGTAGGTATAGGGAGAAAGAGAGATAAAAACCTCTATTATGAGAAAGAATCATTGATCAGTTGCCTCCTGCATGCCCCACACTGGGGATCAAGCCTGCAACCTCAGCATATGTCCTGACATGGAATTGAAGCGTGACCTCTGGTTTATAGGTCAACACTCAACCACTGAGCTATGCCAGCTGAGTGAAAATAGAATCTTTGATTTAGAAGACAAGGTATCAGAAAACACCCAATTAGAGCAGAAATAATTTTAAAAAATAAGGCTAGTTTAAGGGACTTCTGGGACAATACAAAGCATAGTAACATCCACATTATAGGGCACCAGAAAGGGAAGAGAGAGCGAGCAAAAAATTGAGAACAGATTTGAAGAAATAATGACTGAAAACTTCCCTGTCTAGGTGAAGAAAAAGGAGATACAAGTGCAGGACATAAAGAGAGCTCCATACAAGAGGCCCACAGCAAGACACTGCATAATTAAAATGGCAAAGGCTAAAGACAAAGAGAGGATCTTAAAAGAAAAAAGAGAAAAACAGATAGTTACCTACAAGGGAGGCCCAATAAACCTATCAGATACTTTCTCAACAGAAACATTTCAGGCTGGTAGGGATTGATACAAAATATTCAAAGTTATGAAAAAGAAGGACCTACAACCAAAACTATTCTACCCAGTAAAGCTACCAGGTAAAATTGAGCTTTCCACATAATTTAAAGGAGTTCATCTCAAAAAAAGACAATATTAGAGGAAATATTAAAGGGACTTCTATATAAAGAAAAAGAAAAAAGGCAGAGACATAATTATTAAGGGTAGCAATGATTATGAAGAATAAAATGGCAATATGTGAGAACTTTTAATAATCCCTTAAATTGTATATAGCTTAAATGCTTTAATGAGAAGACAGAGAGTAGATGGATGGATAGGGAAACAAGATCCCTACATGTGCTGTCTACAAAAGATCCACCTCAGCAAAAGATACACACACACTGAAAGTATAAAGAAATGGAAAAAGATATTTCCTTAAAATGCAAACAAAAAAGGCCCCGGTCTGCTGGCTCAGTTGGTTACAGTATTGTCCGGATATGCCAAGTTTGTGGGTTCAATCTCTCAACAGGGCATATACAAGAAGCAACCGATGAGTGCATAAATAAATGGAACAACAAATTGATGTTTCTTTCTATCTCTATCAGTCTGTCTGTCTCCCTCTTCCTCTCTCTCAAAATAATAAATTAAAAAAATAATTAAACAAATTTTTGCCTTGCCAGTGTGCTCAGAGATCAAGTGTCCATCCAGGAAACAAGAGTTCACTGGTTTGATTCCTAGTCAGGGCACATGCCCAGGTTATGGGCCCAATCCCCAGTAGGGACCATGCAGGAGGCACAGAATTGATGTTTCTCTCTCATTGATGTTTATATCTCTATATCCTCTTCCCTTACTATCTCTCTCAAATCAATAACACATCTTTAGCAGGTTTGGTTCAGTGGACAGTGTCAGCTTGCAGGCTGAAGGGTCCCGTGTTCCATTTTCTTCAAGGAACATGACAAAATATATTTTTTCAAAATTAAAATAAAACATATTTAAAAATTTTTTTTCAAGTACAAAGAAAAGCCTGGGTAGCAATACTTATGTCAGACAAAATAGAATTTAAATCTAAGGTTATAAAAAGAGACAAAGAAGGCCATTACATAATGATATGGGATCAATCCAACAAGAAGAAATAACCCTTATAAACATTTATGCATCCACCAGAGGAACATTTGACTATATATTGCAAATATTGATATAATCATAGTTAGGGTGTTAAGTACCCCATTGACATCAATGGATAGACCTTCCAAAGGAAAAAAAAAATCAGGAAGGTAACAGCATCCTTAAAGGATACATTTTACCAGATGAATTTTATTGATTTTTTTCAGAGCATTACACCCTAAAACTGCAGGGTATACATTTTCCTCAAGTGCATTTTGCAAGATAGACCACGTGTTAGGCCATAAAACAAGCCTCAGTAAATTTAAAAAGACTAAAATCATTTCACACATCTTGTCCAGTGACAATAAGTGTGTACCTATTAATAATCACTTTAAATGTAAATGGCTTAAAAGCTCCAATTAAAAAAACAGAGTAGGTGAATGGACAAGAAAACAAGACCCCTATATGTGCTGTCTGCAATAGAACCACATCAGGAAAAGATATACACAGACCGAAAGTAAGGTGATGGAAAAAGATATTTCTTGAAAATGCCAAGTAAAAAGGCCCTGTCCTGGTAGCTCAGTTAGTTAGAGCATTGTCCCAAGTTTGTAGGTTCAGTCTCTCATCAGGGCACATACAAGAAGCAACCAATGAATGCATAAATAAGTGCAAAACAAATCAATGTTTCTCTCTCTCTCTCTGTGTCTCTTTTTCTGTCTATCTGCTTGCCTCTCACTCTTTCTTTCTTTTGTCTCAATAAGTAAAAAAAAAAAAAAAATAGTTGAAACATTATTCAGGAGAACCAAGGTGGTGGTATAGGTAACTGCCTGTACTTGCTGCCTCCCACAACCACATCAAAATTACAACTAAAATACAGAACAACTATCATCCAAAACCACTGGAAATCTGGGTGAGTGGACATACTACAACTAGAGAATTAAAGAAGAAAGCACACTGAGACTGGTAGGAGACGCGGAGGCTCAGAACAGGCTGGTCGGCACCCGGATGTGTCTCTTTTTTAATCGGGAGGGAGACTGCCTCTGCAGAGGCCACCCAGAGGAGCGAGGGGTCCCAACCCAACACTAGACCCCCAGCCCAGGGTCCCAGAGCTCAGGAAAGAAGTCACTATGGGCAGGAAGAACTATGGGCTGTAAAAACCAGTGTGGATTGGGGCTGAGTGACACACAGGCTGCTGGCAGCCCAGCTGCTCCTCTTAAAAGGCTGGCACCACAAACTGCATTTACAAGCTCCCAATTCCTCTGAGCTCCAGTGCCAGGCGAGGCTCTGGGAAACCCAGACGCATAAGGGGAGAACTGGACTGTCTGGTATTGGAGCAGGAACTCGGGGGCAGCTTTCTTCCAGATGGAGGTGCTTCAAGCGGTCATTGTTCTTGTGCTGAGACTTCCCCGATGCAGGGCTGACTGGTAGCCATTTCTGTTTGCTCTGCCCTGGTAATTCCCTGAGACCCTGTCCCACCCAATTTACAACCCCCAATCTGTGCTCATTGTTCCTGCATGGGCCCTCGGGACACAGACCCCGGGACCTCTCCAAGGCAGAGCAGACTGGCAGCCATTGAGGTTTGCTCTGCCCTGGTGATTCCCCAAGACTCAGTCCCACCCAATTTAAAACCTCCAAGCTGTGCTCAATGGCTTTTGCATATGAATAGTTTGTCCTTTCTCAGGCTAAAAATCTGTCAAACAAGCTGAAGCTGGGTCAGGGAGCCCCAAACCTATCAGTAAGAGTTCCTAGAACCAGCACCAGTGCAAGCCTGCCTTGTTTCACAGTTGGGCCTCATCTGGGCACTTCCAAATCTGATACAAAGAAGAGGAATCTGCAGATTTGTCTGTAGCTCCTGTTGGATGGCCCCAGGCAGTGGCTGACTTTGCACCTCTCTGGAGACCCAAGAGCCAGTGTACCAGTGGTCTGTGTGAGACCATACCAAATGACAACTCTTCACATCCATAAACATCACACTCAAGGGACAGACTCAGTGAGCACCAAAGCCCCACTGAAGCAAGTCCTGCTCCATAAGGGTGTCTCCAGCACAGTAGCTCTCCCGCTATAGTTGCAACTGATCCCCACAGCCAATTGGCCTGGAGGTCAATTCCACCCAGAGACACCAACAGCAATCAAGGCTCAACTACAACAAAACTGTGAACACAGCCCACAAAGGGGTGTACCAAAAGTGTCCACCTTAGGTGATTGGGGGGGCTAAGCCACAGAGCCCTATAGGACACAAGGCCACTCTATCAACTCAAGGAGACTTAGCAGCTACACAATAGATAGAAACAAGCACAGGGAAGCAGCCAAAATGCAGAGACATAGAAACATGTCACAAATGAAAGAAATGGAAGAATGTGAACTACTGGATAGAGAATTCAAAACCATAGTTATAAGGTTACTCAAGAATCTTCTAGAAACTTCTGAGGACCTTAGTGAGACTTTCAAGGATTTTAGTGAGAATGCAAAAAAAAAGAAAAGAAAAGAAAAAAGAAAAGGAGCAGTCATAATTTAAGCATACAGTGACTGAAATAAAGAATAATATAGAGGGATTCAACAGTAGACTAGAGGATCCCAAGAACCACATCAATGATTTGAAATATGAGGAAGCAGAAAAATACCCAATCAGAAGAGCAAAAAGAATAAAGAATCCAAAAATATGAGGATAGTGTAAGGAGCCTCTGGGACAACTTCAAGTGTACCAACATCCGAATTATAGGGGAGCCAGAAGAAGAAAGAGAGCAAGATATTGAAAACCTATTTGAAGAAATAATGATAGAAAACTTCCCTAACTGGTGAAGGAATTACACTTACCAGTCCAGGAAGCACAGAGAACCCTAAACAAGAGGAATCCAAAGAGGGCCCCACCAAGACACAGTATAATTAAAATGCCAAAGGCAAAAGTCAAACAGAGAATCTTAAAAGCAGCAAGAGAAAAATAGTTACCTAGAAGGGAGTGCCTGTCAGCTGACTGTCAGCTGATTTCTCAACAGAAACTATGCAGGCCAGAAGAGAGTGGCAAGAAATATTCAAAGTGATGAACAGCAAAAACCTACAACCAAGATTACTCTACCCCGAAAAGCTATCATTTAGAATTGAAGGTCAGAAAAAGATCTTCACAGACAAGAAAAAGCTAAAAGGGTTCATCACCACCAAACCAGGATTACATGAAATGCTAAAGGGTATTTTTTAAAAGAAGAAGGCAAAGATAAAAAATATGAACAAGAAAGTGATAACAAATACATATCTATCAACAATTGAATCTAAAAATCAAATGAATAAAAAATCTGATGAACAGAATAAACTGGTGAATGAAATAGAATCAGGGGCATGGAAATGGAACAGACTGAGGATTCTCATAAGGAATAGGGTGTGGGGTGTGTGGGAAGAGATTAGACTAAGATTTTGTATGCATGTATGCATTAGCTAAGGACACAGACAATGGAGTGGTGAGGGCCTGGGGTGGGGTGGAAACCAAGTAGACAGTAGCTAAGGGGGGAAAAAAAGGAACATCTGTAGTTATCTCAACAATAAAGATTAATTTAAATAATTATTCAAATGCAAACAAAAATAAGCTGGATAGCAATATTTATTCCAAAAAAATGGAATTTAAAACTAAGACTTTAACAAGTGACAAAGGAGGCCATTACATAATGATAATGGGATCAATCCAACAAGACATGCAACCACTGAGCTATGCCAGATGGGTGAGAATAGAATCTTTAATTTAGAAGACAAAGTAGCAGGAAATAGCAATTATTCACCTACCATAGGAGCTGACTCTAAAAAATTAGACTCAGAGTCTAAAAAATATTGATACAATCATAGTTGGGGGTTTAACTCCCCATTGACATCAATGGATAGATCTTCCCCCCAAAATTCAACCTTAATGGTATCAAATTAAAAATTAATTATGCACACCTGAAAACACACAAATACAGAGGGTCTAAATAACCTGTTACTAAACAGTGAATGAATTAACAATGAGATCAAAGGAGAAATCAAATTATTCCTTGAGACAAATGAGATGACAAACCAATGGGACATAGTGAAAGCAGTCCTAAAATAGGAATTCCAAGCAATGCAGGCCTAACTCAAGAAACAAGAAAAATCTCAAATTAACAATGTAACTTCATCAGAAGACATGTTTTAAATGAACCTATTGTATTGTTGTAAAAGGAATAATATGATATTAATTCAATCATTTGATTATTATTCTGATAGTATTCTTGTTTTCTTAGATAGTATAGTTCACCAAACATAAAATAAACCATTTTAAAGTGAGAAATCCCATAGGATTAGGTACATGTACCATGCTGTGCAATGACCATCTCTATTTAGTTCCAAAACTTTTCATCACTCCAGAAGGGAACCTCATTCCCATGAAATAGGAACTCCCTATTCCTCCTATCAAAGTCTCTGGCAATAACTTGTATGATTTCTGTCTCTATGGATTACCTTATTGTGGAAATTACATATAAAAGGAATCAGATAATAAAATAAACATATTTTCCACTCTGGCCTGCATGGCTCAGTTGGTTGGATCATCGTCGCATGCACCAAAGGGTCACAGGTTGAATTCCCAGTCAGGGAACATACTCAGGTTGCCAGTTCAATCTTGGTTGGGACCCATGCAGAAGGCAGCAAATCAATATTTCTTTCTCACATCTCTCTCCCTCTCTCTCTCTCTCTCAGTGGCTCCCTCTCCCTCCCCCTTCCTCTCTCTCTAAAATCAATTAAAAAATATATATATCCTCACTTGAGGATTTAACAACAAAAGACTCATTTTATATTACAAACATAAAACAATGACAGATAGGCCACTACAAAATTTTAAGAGTTAGGGCTACATAAAATTATATTGAGATCAGGAAAATTACTTTCACAAGGGAGCACATTACCTTAAAATCTTCATTGTGTGATGTAGGCCATGCATCATCAATGCCAGATTTTCTGGAAAGCCTTTACAGTAAAATATACAACAAAAACGAGTGAGTTTATTACTTTAAAATAGCAACAAAAAGGGGGGGAGATCAAGCTGGGAAAAAGGAGACATATGTAAAATTTTAGACAATAAAAAAAGGAAAAAAAATAAAAAGCAACAAAAAATCTAAGTGAAAGATCAGCTACCTATAAATGGAATAGTTTCTTGATACAAGTAACACCAGACCTCTGTTTTAAAAAATATCTTAGTTACCTATTTCTGCCACCACCTCTCCTAACCTAAGATCTATTTAATGAAGGTACACTCTGCTTGAGCTTAATTTGTTTGCACCAATTAAGGGTAGACACAAGTTTTGTTCCCTGAACTGGAACACATCTGATGACCTACATCCAGGTAGGAAGATACACTGATCCTTCTTCAACATCTGTCCCTGATTGAAAGACTAATCAATGTCAAAAAAATGGCAGTTTTGCTTCTTTAACATGGAAACCACTTGTTAAGGAGAACCCATTCCTTCCTTTTATCCTAAAACTGTACAGGAAGTTCCCTGAAGTGGTTGAACGTTAAATGTCCAAATGTCAAAGAACAAATGTATCCCAGACCACCCTTTGCAGGCTCCATGCCAGTCTCCAACATTTACATCTTCAGCCTGTGAGGCACAGTCTCCTGAAACAAGGACGGGCTCAGATGACAAAGAACAGGAGCTCTCTATTTTCCTTGCTCCTTGAAAACAATCTAAATGGAATCTCAGTAATCCACGCATAACATAGGTCTGTTACCAACTCCATTACTGATCTGACATCTAGTCCTACCTCTGCCCAACCCTCCATGTAGAAGAGAAGCACATCAACTAATTGGGAAAACAGGTAGCAGTGAGAAGACACCTGCCTTGGGGCATAGATCTATGTAGTTCATCAATCCCTGTTCCCTAGGCCTCAAGGAGACCTAAGCCCCACTCTGTGAATCAGCGTTCAGGTAGCTGACATCACAATCCTTTATGCAATCAAAAGATTTTTCCACTAGCTCCCATTTTTAAAATATCTTTCTAGAGAAAACTTGAATGTTGCTAGTTCCTCCAATTAAACAAACTAACAGAAGAGCAGCAAACTTGTCAGGACTTCTTTGAACCCCATATTTTAATCTGTCTTTCTAGAGAACTGCCAACACCCTATGGCCTTCCTTCTTAATACTTTTATTTAACTTGTCACAAACCCCAACTGCCGGAAGCCGGTCCATCCTTGCTGCTTGACACAGTCGCTGCAGGAAAGGAACATCTGCACAGCATATGTTTCAAGGGACCTGGCATATATAGCATATTGTTCTTAATATGTTTGCTCTCCTTAGTGCCATGTGTTTTAACCAAGGTCACCTCTCCTAGAAAGATTGTTTCCCAGGTGGGGATCTTTCCCTGAGGTTAGGGAGGGGATACAACCCCTTAATTAAGTGCCAGGTGGGTAGTTAAGCTACATAATCTTTACTCCCTGGAATGGAGATAAGAAACGCCCTAACCTTTGTAATAGAAATTGACAGGATTAAAATCGGCTGGTATAAATAGGGATGTAACAAGACAATAAACATCAGATCATCAGATCCTCATCAGATCCTCATCAGCTCCTAACCAGAACCTAGCCAGAGAACATGGCAAAAGATCCTGGACAGAACCTGGCTACAGAACTTCACTGGAGAACCTAGACAGAACATGGCAAAAGAACCTGGATAGAACCTGGCTAAAGAACCTGGTGACTGAACCTGGCTGGAGAACATGGAGAACCTGGCTGGAGAACCTAGCGAGAGAACATGGCTACAGAACTTGGCTGGAGATCCTGGACAGAACCTGGCTACAGAACTTGGTTGGAGATCCTGGAGGGAGAACCTCGCCATGATGATCAACTGAATGCTGCTTCCGTGTCATTCCTTCATCGCTGACTCCGTCCACACCTTTGGGGATCCCTGGACCCGTTGGGGTTGGACCCCAACACCCAACATACTCATCTCCTTTCCAAAACTCTTATTCCAACCTTCACCCAGTGTTTTCCTCTTGGAACTTAGACAGTCCTGCTAATTCCATTCTTTTCCTCTATTGACTGTGTTCACTACCCAATCTCTGTATGTCTATTATTAAAACTAGCCAACAGAATGATAAAGAAGAGTACTACACTTAGCAACCTGAATTTACATATGAATTCCACCACTTTTTATATCCCCATGAGTCAAATTAAACCAGTTTCCAATATTCCATGTGAACAACCACTGGGCCAGGATGTTAAACAAGTTAAAGTACTACAGGGAGTTTTGATTTGATTAATTGATAGCCTTCCTCAAACTCCTGAAATTCTACCTGCCTGTCTTTCTGCATATGAAAAAATGAAGAACACTGGAGCTGGCAGATTAGAAAAAAAATAACACAATAAAAGACACACCAAAAAAAAGCAGAGAAGAAAGTAAAATAAATAAATAAGTAAATAAATAAATGTCATGGAAGAGGAAAGAGGGCACTAGGGAAAATGAAAAAAAACTTCATACAACTGGGCAAAGTTACAACCTGAAGGAAAATCCACACTGGGCGTCAGTAAATAAAGAAGTTAATTAGGAATATCCTCTAAATACATGCTGAATTTAATTAACATAACATGGTCTATACATAGAGATTATTCACTTACAGATAAATAATTCATGTCAAGAAGAGTAGATATCATTTTATGTAAAAACACTTGCCTGATTAGGCCTTGCTGAGGTAAAACCTTTGGTTCTGTGGCCATAGCTAACTGAGATGTGCCCTAAAAGCTTTGGTGGGAAGAACAAGGTCCTATTTGCCACTACAATGTTCAAGTACAGTAAGATACATACTTGGACTAACTGAGCCGCTTAATAAAACTCTAAATCAGAGTTAATATACAATCAGATTTGACTTTCTGAGTTATCTGATTTGCATCCATATCTCAATGCCTGTGCTACACAGGAACTTACCAGTGTATGTTGAGAGACAAGAGAATAATTTGGGAGCCAGCTTGGTTAACAATCAAACTATGGGTCAACCCCTTGCTAACTATGGAATCATGGGTCAATTCATCCACCTCCCGGAACCACAGCGGCCTCACTAAAAAAAGTAGGCTACATAGCACAGCTACTTTGCAGAGCTATTGTGAACCCTATATAACACGGGTTAATTACATGAAGTAGTGACCGGCTCATGGCAGAACACTTTAGAAATGTTAGGTTTTGTCTCTGCACTCCCTTAGTTAACAAATAGTTTTAAAAATCCATAAAATCCTACCTGCTTAAAGAGTCTTTTTCAGAGCTCTCAAACACTATTAAAGAAAAACATAAAATACATTTTAAAACAATAAAAAAACTGGACTTTAAAAGTACTGGACTAATGCTTTGTTAGGAAGTATTCCTTTGGGACCACACCTAAAGACTATACTAGAGTGAATATGAATCATATTATTGGCAGGCCATTAACACATTAAGAACATTTACTTTCTCTTTTAAAATATACCAAATGCAAGAAAAAAAAGAATGGCATCTATCAAAATTTGATACTTACCTTTGAACTATTATTTACAATGAACATATTCCTAACCAAACCCCACCAGGCTGATAGAAAATTGTTTCACTAGTTGAAGCAGAACCATAGACTAACAATGAAAATTGTAAATAGCATGAGTTTTCTGGACCTCTTCCATTAAGAGCAGTTAGAAGAGAGGACACTTATTCTGCTCTAACACAATACAACTTCTCCGGCTCTTCAGTGAAGACTAGCTAGTTTAGGATGAAACACCCTATCACAAGGAAGCTTGGTCGCTGGCACTACACTTTGCAGCACAGCAACACATAGGAAGCAGTGTTTATGGCCGCATTACCGTCTGCATGGTAAGTAGGAAAGATTTTGTGATTCCGGTTGTGTAAAATATAACCACATGAGATTGTCCCCTTCCAGTGTTAGAGTCTACCTGGGCCCACATCATAGCTCAGGGTGGTCCAAACAGTTAGTGCTCTGCAAGAGTGTGTGAGGTCATTTTTTCAGCTTGTACAGTATGTGTCAGCAGAGCCTAAGCAGATAAACAACAACAACAAAGCACAAAGGACTAAGAACATCTTTGATAACTACATCCAAATACCTTGGATGTAATTTTTAAACATTTAAAAAAATACCCACTGTATGATTCCAACTATACAACATTCACCTTAAAATGCAACTGTGGAGACAGTAAAAAGGA
>NW_005872411.1:0-6065 GCF_000147115.1 Myotis lucifugus
AGATTAGCTAACAGTCATATTGGCACTCCCTTATAGGTAACTAACTGCTTTTCTCTTGCAGTTTCTTTGTCTTTAACCCTTGCCATTTTAATTATGATGTGTCTTGATATGGGCTTCTTTGGGTTCCTCTTGTTTGGGACTCTGCACTTCCTGGCCTTGTAAGTCTATTTCTTTCACCAGATAGGGGAAACTTATTTCTTCAAATAAGTTTTCAATATCTTTCTCTCTCTTCTCCTTCTGGCATCCCCATAATGTGAATCTTGGTATGCCTGAAGTTGTTCCAGAGGCTCCTTACACTATCTTCAAATTTTTGGATTTGTTTTTCTTTTTTGCTCTTCTGACTGGGTGTCTTTTGCTTCCTTATATTCCAAATCGCTCATTTGATTCTCAGAATCTCTACTCTACTGGACTTGTATGCATGCATATAAGCATAACCAATGGACATAAGACACTGGGGGGTAGGGGTGGCCAGGGCGGGGGAAAAAAGGACACATATGTAATACCATTTGTAATACTTTAAACAATAAAAAAAAAAGAATCTCTACTCTACTATTGATTTCCTGTAAATTATCCTTCATTTCAGTTAGTTTATGTTAATTTCTGACTGGTCCTTTTTCATGTCTTTGATGTTCTCACTAATTTCCTTGAAATTCTCACTAAGATCCTTGAATTCTTACTAAGTCTCTTGAAGCTCTCATTAAGATCCTTGAGTATCCTTCTAACCATTGTTTTGAACTCTATCTAGTAGTTTGCTTGCTTTCATTTCATTTAGTTCTTTTTTCTGGAGATTTTTTCTGTTCTTTCATTTGTGACAGGTTTCATTTTCTCCACATTTTGGCTGCTTCCCTGTGTTTATTTCTATGTATTAGGTAGAGCTGCTATGTCTCCTGGAATTGGTAAAGTGGCCTTGTGTAGTAGGTGTCCTGTAGGGCCCAGTGGCTCAGTTCCCCAGTCACCTGAGCTGGGCACAGTAAGTGCATCCCTGTGTGGGCTGTGTGTGCTATCTTGTTGTAGTTGAGCCTTGATTGTTGTTGGAATCATTGGGAGGAATTGACCTCCAGGACAACTGACTGTGAGGATCAGCTGGGACTACAGTGGGAGAGCTGCTGTGCAGGAGACACACCTATGGAGCAGGAGTTGCTTCAGTGGGGCTTTGGTGCTCACTGAGTCTGCCTCTTGAGTTTGTTGCTACTGGATGTGTAGAGTTAAAATCTGATGTGGTCTGAAGCTATTTACTGGTTACACTGGCTCTGGGGCCCTGCTGGAAGTGCAAAGTCAGCCATTGCCTGTGCCTAGTCAGGGGCCTCCTCATCAGGAGTTACAGAGCAATCTGCAGGTGGCTGCTACTTTTATTGGGCTTGGAAATGCCCAGGCGAGGCCAAGCTATGAAGCAAGACAGGCTGCTGCTAGTGCCAGGCATTCAGCCCCTTATTGAGTGGTATTGGGTATGCTGATGCTAGCTTGTTTGAGAGACTTTAGGAATGTCTGAAGTCTGAGCCAGGACAAGCCTTTCATAAGGAGAAGCCAGGCCACTGCAAACAATGTGGGCAGGGCTGCAAATTGGGTGGGGTGGGTCTTAGGGAGTCAGCATGGCAGAGGAAACAGTGTGAGCCAGGTTGATGGAGACTCAGAGATGGCCCCTGCCAGTCAGCTTGTGGCGGAGAAGGTCTCAGCATAGGAACAATGACTGTTGTGTGTACTCTTGTCTGGGAGAAAGCCTCCCCTGAGTTCTTAACTCAATGCCAGATAATCCAGTTCCTTCCCATATATCCCTGGATTCTTTCATGCTGCTGTCCCAGTGCTGGAGCTCAGAGGGATCAAGTCTTAAAGTGCCATGTGCCGGCCCTTTAAGAGGAACACCTGGGTCTCCAGCAGCCTCTGTTAGCCACAATCCCCACTGGTTTTTATAGCACAAAGTTACGGGGGCTTCTCTTCCCAGCACTGGAACCCTGAGCCGAGGGGTCTGGTGTGGGGCTGGGACCCCTTGCTCCTCATGGAAGGCCTCCCCAGCCAAGATATCCCTCCCAGTTAAAAAAAAAAAAAAAACTACACATGGGTGTCAGACCAGCCTGTTCCGTGCCTTTATACCTCCTACCAGTTTCAATGTGCTTTCTTCTTTACTTCCCTAGTTTTAGAACTTCCATTCAGCCATATTTCATGCAGTTCTGAATGATGGTTGTTCTATATTTTATTTGTAGTTTTGATGTGGTTGTGGGAGGTGGCAAGTACAGGCATTTATCTACACTGTCATCTTGATTCTTCCCTCCAGATCTTTTCTTAAATATCAGCTGAAAATATGTGCACATCTACATTATAAAGTGTACAAAAGCAGCACTGTATGACTGAAAATGGACCACATTTATGTTATGCCCAGATTTCAAGATTCCCAAGAAACCAACAGGGAGCCAGCAGTCCGATGCAAAAAGCATAAGAATCTGTATTTCAAGCTAGCTTGAGCTCCCATCCACCAGACTCACCGACTCAATGACAAGCCAAGTGGCTGAGAGACAGAACCCCGCCTGGAGTCCGGTTATATAGGGGGGGTTGGAGTAAGGGGAGGAGAAAGGACTGTGCTTTGCCGATTGGCCAGGCGCAAGTCGATGTCTTGTTCCTGGGTGTGGCTAGCAGAGTCTTAACTTCCGGGAAGAAGCTCCTTGCCAAAACACGTGGCCAAGGTAAGATGGAGGACGTAGCCCTTACCCTGGGGCAAGATGGCCCTTACCCTGGGGGAAGGTGGAGGGCCTAGCCCTCGCCCTTTCAATTTACTCAGAAAGACAAGTTTTACACATGGTGGAAGCTCAGTTCCATCTGTGCACATTTCTTTCCCTCAGAAGCAACTCTCAGGAACAGAGCTAAGTGATCTGGAGAAGATAAGATATCAGTAGCAGAGACTTGTCATTCCTTCTTGGTGAAGATTCTAAGGGCATAGAAAAAGAAATAAGGCAAGATAAGATTTTTAAAAAGCAAATTCCAAAGACTTCCCTTTTTTTCTTGAGAACTAGATACTATCCCTAGAGTCTTTTACAATTTTGAGTAATTGTTATTATGATGTTCTTCAGAATAAAGTAAGGCATTTGTTTATAAAATTGATATATCATCCAAATATATTGTTTACATTTTTGTAAATAAAATCAATAGAGAAGTTCATAGAGGAACTTTAAAGGAGTCATTTTTAAAGCAATAAACATCTTCTAATGTAGCCCTTCTGTAGGCTGTGGGAGTGGATTGGAAAGTATACAATACAGTGAATTTCCTTAAAAGCAGAAACACCAGAGAAGGATAGCAGAAAAGTCACTTCTTTTACATTTGAATTGCATTTTTCTAGATCACTTCTCCCAGGTCTCTGCATGACTCATGCCTTTTCTTTGAGATCTCAACTCAATTATCCCTACCACAAAGAGAACTTCCCTGCCCACCCTATTGTTCTTTATGCCTCTTCCATGTTTTATTTTCCTGATAGGACATGTGGCCATCAGAACTTTAGATATCTATTGATTAGTGGTTGCTTCACTTATTTGTTGTTTATCTTCCACTACTAGAATTTAAGTTCCATAAGAACAGACAACTTACATGTTTTGCTCACTGCTGAATGTCCACTACCTAGAATAGTGTCAGGCACATATTAGTATAATGAATACTTGAATGAATGAATGAATGAATGAATTCAAAGTCTCTCTTCCACAGCCCATTGGAAACAGTCTTCTGAATAGTCTGGGAGGTAACAAGTAGTGCACCAGGTCACAGCATGTTAGAGCCAGAGGTCCTGGGCCCTCCTCTGACCCCACCCACTCACTTTACAGATGAAGATAATTGGTGGCCTAGAGAGGTAAGAACTGCCCATGGCAGAACCACGCAGAGGTTGGGTCTCAGCTGTTTTCAATTTCTGAGGCAGGCCTCAAACCACAGTTTTAAAATAAAGGCACATGAAAACCAGACTGAGTACCAACCAGAGTCCTCTTCTCTAAGATAAATAACAGTCTGTCTACTCTCTCACAGCTGATATTTATCAAGGCAAGCCCATCAGAGCCCCCAGAACAAACAAGCATCTCTCTATTCGAGCTTTTAGCCCAAGCCAGTGATCACTTTCTCATAACCTCTCTTGGTGCCCCACAACCTCTCACTTTATTTTGGATAAAAATGAAAGGAGCTAAAACTTATTCAGAATTTACCATGTCTTGGACATTATACTGCTTTTCATTCTTCATCTCCAAGAGGGAGATACTATTCTTTCCATTTTATAGCAGGGAATTTAGGGTTAAAGATGTTAGAGCATTTGCTTGAAGTCACACAGCTGATATTAATGGAGCTTGGGTACCATCTCAGGCTATCTGGCACCAAAACCTGGATTTAAAGATTACTTATTTTTTTAAATAGATAATATATCCCCAATGTCCAAAACTTTAAAACTACATATAAATGTACTAACACAAACTCTCTCCTACCCATTGTCACCCCATTCCTCTCCCCCGACAGCCAATATAATAAGCTTTTTAAGGGTCTTTTTAGAGATATATTATACATATACAAGTCAATAAAGGTGTGTGTGCTTATTATGTGCATAAGATAATACTCTTTTGTTACCTTTTTGCTGTGGAAAATGTTGACTATATACAAAAGTGAACAGATTCTATATTGGAGCCTCCGTGTTCCTATCCTGCTTCAAGTACTATCAACGTAAGAACAATCCTGTTTCAACCATATGCTACCTGTCTCCTCCCACACATCATAGCATTTCATCTATAAATACTTCATGTATATATATATAAAAGAGAAGACTTTTATTTTTTTAATATATTTTTATTGATTTCAGAGAGGAAGGGAGAGGGGGAGAGAGATGGAAACATCAATGATGAGAGAGAATCATTGATCGCTGCCTCCTGCACGTCCCCTACTGGGGATCAAGCCCACAACCTGGGCAAGTGCCCTTGACCAGAATCGAACCTGGGACCCTTCAGTCTGCAGGCTGATGCCCTATCTACTGAGCCAAACCGGCTCAAAAAGAGAAGACTTTTAAAACATAACCACAATACAACACCTTAAAATTAACAATAATTCCTTAATATTATAAAATATTCAATCAGTATTCAAATTACCAATTGCTTCATAAATGTAATAGTTTTTTAAAGTTGGTTTAAAATAAGGTCCATGCATTGTACTTGTTAATGGTTCTTTTAAGTTTCTTTTAATCTACAGTTCTTCCCCTACTTTTCTTTTTTTATACTCTTTGCAATTTACTTGTTAACAAAATCATTTGTTTGTTCTATAATATTTCCAACAGTCTGGATTATGTAAAAGGAGAAAAAAATTTCTTTTACATAAATGATAGTATAAAATTCATATATGTCATACTTTCTTCACTTAACAGGCTTCATAAATCCATTCAACAAATATTGATAGAATGCCTAACACTTTTCTATGTCCTGGAAATAGAACAGTAAACAAAACAAACACACAAGGAAAGCATGCCTCACCTCATGGAGTTTACATTCTAATGGATAGAGACAGGCAAACATAAGTAAATAAATATACATTAGACAACTGTGTTATCAGAAGAATAAAGCAGGGCGAAGAATGGAGCCTGTATAAGTACTACAATATATATAATAAAAGCCTAATATGCAAATTGTCCCCTTGGGCGGTTGTTAGACCAGGAGTTCGAACGCTCACTATGACGTGTGCTGACCACCAGCGGGCAGCGCAGAACATGGCAGGCACTGGCAATGCGGTGCTGGCAGTGGGCAGCAGTGGAGGCACTGCTGGCCCCCAAATGGCCCCAGACGAGAGCAGGACTGTGGCAGGGATGGTGGAGCAGGTGAGTGGGGAGGCGCCAGGCCAAAGGCAGGTGCGAGCAGGGGCCCGATCACCTCACAGATGGCGACCAGCAGCAGCGGTGGGGGGGGGGGGGGACTGCCCGGCTTCCAAAAAACTTAAGAAACTGGGGGAAGGGGGGGGGGGGCGGGGGCTGCCCTTTATGGATCCCCCCTGCGGGGGATAAGGACAAGTGAGGGGATGGACCCAGGCCAGGGGGGGGTACCAGGGGGCTTGGGGCTCGAAGCTTGGGGGTT
>NW_005872411.1:7022-14774 GCF_000147115.1 Myotis lucifugus
ATAGGCTTGTGTGACCAGTTTGAAAATCTGTGTAGGAGAGATATTCAGAGAGGCAGCACTTACTCACATGGAGCTCCATGGCCTCCATTGTTCTCTACCCTTCTCATTTCAGGAGCCAAGATGACACTGTTGCCCACTGGCCAGGTTAGCTTTTTTTGGGTGCAACATCTGGAACAAATGCATAAATGAATGCTGGTCACTTGCAGATAAAGATAAATAGTCTGTCTCCTACAGACCCAGAAAAAGGTGTTGTTTGTTTAGATAGTGGATTTTTTGCAGATTTAGCAAAGCCAATGGATCTTGGAACTTTTGACATAAACAATGAAGAAACTAAAATAAACCCTTACAGAGCAGAAGAGATAGGAACATTTTCTTCAGCATGAATCATGAGCTAATTATTGTTCTAAAAATGTAAACTACATTAATTTATGCTCGGTCAGCAGCTAGAGAACAGCAGGGATCCAGTACCTGCCTTGTGTTCAAATACAGTATATATGGAGACAAGAGCTGTGTTTGATTTTTCTACTTGCTAGAATACAATCTCTCAGGTCACCTCAAGTAATGGGAGCTTCTTTTGAGGATGTACATGAGTAATAAGAGAAAGAGGGATCTCATGGGACCCTAAGACTGAAAGCACCCAGACTTTGATGGAAATGAAATCACATATCACATCCAGAACATCCCCAGGATATTGCCCAGTAGCAGGAGTGAGATTCTACATACAAGACCCTCAGGGGTGAGTGAGGCTCTGAGAGCTAGTGCTGGTGCTTGGCAGGGATGGGGAGCAGTGGGAACCTCCTTCATATCTTGGGATCACAAGCCAACAGTTCCAGATGTGCAGTGGTAAAGGAGCTCATCAAAGTGCCAGCTGTCTTGTGGGGACCCAGGGCATGTGCCCACTAAAGAAATAGGAACCTTAAGAGCAGAGACATTAGATGACAACTTTTTACCTTATTAGGACATTATAGCATTAAAAAAAACAGACAAATCTCAGTTCTGGATTAGTCAGTTTAAAGATGTAAAAATAAATAAATAAATAAATAAATAAATAAATAAATAACTATGACAGATTGTATTATTTATTCTAAATATCTGTTGTTCCTCCCTATAGGTTCACCCCTAGAGGGTCCCTCCTAGGGGTGCCTTCTGTTGGAAAGAGTATACATGTTGCTCATTGAGGTCAAGGATCACCATGTGACTTTCTTTGTCTAATGGAATTTATACCATTTCTGAACAGATGTTTTAAGGGCCCTTGCTCTGTTCTTTCTGCCACAAGACTAAGATGGGGGTTCCTCCCTCGCCTGTACAGCAGAACAAAAAATAGAGTGAAAGCCAATGCACTGCCAATATGTACATGAGCAAGAAATAAATAGCTGATGTTGTAAGGCACCAGGATTTGGGAAGCCATTTATTATTGCAACATAATTTAGCTTAAGCTGATGGATACAGATATCAGAACCAGAAATATGGTGCTGATCTAGCAAAAACCCTGAAATGCATAGCATGTTGTTTGAAACAAATTGTTGCCTACAAAGAAAAATGGGCTAATTGAACTTCTGGTTTTAGTTAAGAAGTAAGAAAGCAAAACATTGGTACCAGGAGTTTGCTTTTATTGCCTGCATTTGACAAGGAACTACAAAAAGCAATAAGCTCCAAAAAGACTTCCAGTATGAAAGCAGAACTGAAAGGAAAATATGGGAAATCCAGATATACCAAAGCTAATAGAGCCAGGGCTGGGGCAAAGGGCATTATGAGACACAGAAAGCTGGGTGAAAGCTGATTCAGAAGTAATCAATCTCTAAATCCTCCTTCACTCTCTACCTCTGGGTCACTTCTTCCTTGCCTCTGTGGAGAGGTCATGGACGGATGTCAGTCACAATTGTAGATACAGGTACAGTATGTAGAGTGAATGCTTAATGCAGAGACACTCCGGCTCATTCAACTCCCAGAACTCTGGCAGCCAGACCCTTCCTCTCCAGTCAGATTAAAAGGCCCTCTATGGAGAATCTTACCAGCCCAAGAAGAAAGATTTTAAGATGTTGACATTAGGAGGTCCCCCCCAAAATGGTCCACCAAGGTCACGTAGATGAACAGTGAACAGTGAACTAAACTGGGTGCCTAGGAACTAGAGACAAAGAATTCTCACATTCTACCTCATCAGAGTTTTGACATTTGAAGTACTTGAAAGTTTTACTTATTCAAAAACCTTTGTTACTTATTTTAAAAATCTGACAGTATCAAACCAAATGTTATCGAGTTTATGAAAGCATATGCTGTTGGTGGGAGAGCAAATCAGTAAACCTTGGAAAGCAATTTGGAAATATCTCATAACATTTGGGCCTGCAATGACACTCTTAGAAAAACTTTTCCACATGTGTTCAGGAAACCTACAGGAATATTCAAAACAGCTTTGTGTATAATGATTTTAAAAGAAAGAAGGCAAGGGAGAAAGGAAGGAAGGAAGGAAGGAAGGAAGGAAGGAAGGAAGGAAGGAAGGAAGGAAAGAAAGAAGAAGAAGAAGAAGAAGAAAGAAAGAAAGAAAGAAAGAAAGAAAGAAAGAAAAAGAAAAGAGCTCTCCAAGAGAAAATGTACTTAAAGAAATTGATTCATACAATGAACTATCATGAGGCAGTAGAAATGACTCAACACCAATAAAGATCACAAAATGTGGAAAGGAAACAAGAAACAAAATAAAATACACTATATGGTGCTGTTTATGTGACACTCACGCAGGATTCTATATATGTATGCATACAGTAAAGCCTGATGTGGATGAGAATGACAGGTGAAATTCCACACAGCAGTTTCCTCTGGGAGGAGAGTGGGAAATAAACAAGGGGAAAAGTATACAAAGGCTTCAGTTTTGTGGGTCATGGCACATGTGCTTTGTTATGTTACTCGCTCTAACTTCTTGATTATCTGCTGTACAGTATTCCTCCCTCATCCGCGGTTTTTCTGTTTGCAGTTTCAGTTACCCATGCTCAACCAAAGTCCAAAAATATTAAGTGTGAAATTCAGGAATAAACAATTTATAAGTTTTAAAATGAGTGACATTCTGAGTAGCATAATGAAATTTTGTTTCATCCCACATTATTCTGTCCAGGAGATGAATTATCCCCTTGCCCAACATCTCCACATTGTTATTACTTCCCACCCAACAGTCACTACGTAGTCTCTTAATCATGCTTCCTTTAAGTGAAAAGGTGAGAGAAGGAGACGTGTCATATATCTTTATGTTATTACTAGAGGCCCAGTGCACGAATTCGTGCACGGGTGGCGTCCCTCTGCCTGGCCAGCAATCGGGGCCAATCAGGGCCATCTTGCCCAGTCCCAATCAGGGACAATAGGGGCCAGCCAGCCACGGGGAGGGACCATGGGAGGTTGGCTGTGGGAGCACACTGACCACCAGGGGGCAGCTCCTGCATTAAGCATCTGCCCCCTGGTGGTCAGTACACATCATAGCAACCAGTAAACCGGTCATTAGGTCAACCAGTCGTAATGGTTGCTTTAGACTTTTATATATATAGACTAGTAGCCTGGTGCACAAAATTTGTGCACATTAAAAGGGAATTAATTGCCCTAACCAGTTTGGCTCAGTGGATAGAGCATTGGCCTGCGGACTCAAGGGTCCCGGGTTCGATTCTGGTCAAGGGCATGTACCTTGGTTGCGGGCACATCCCCAGTGGGGAGTGTGCAGGAGGCAGCTGATCGATGTTTCTCTCTCATCGATGTTTCTAACTCTCTATCCCTCTCCCTTCCTCTCTGTAAAAAATCAATAAAACATATTTTTTTAAAAAGGGAATTAATTAGCAGAGATATTTTAATATTGCTATTTGCCCTTTCTCTATAATAGAAGTGTGAAAGATGAAAGGAAATTAGCAAAATGTATATGAAAATAATATATAAATTTATTAATAAATAAACAGTAACAAAAGGATATAACAACAACAGAGGCATGATATAAAAACGACAAAAACATGATATGAAAACAACAAAAACATGATATAAAAACAACAATGATGCAAACAATGACTGATAAAGTGATTAAACTTATTCTAATATCTCCCTGTACACCACATTAAGAGTGAAAACACTTTCAGAGTGCTTGACTAATTTCCCTTGTGATGAAGTATTTAGAACTTTAACTGTAACATCACATCCTCTTCAAACTCGAGAGAAAGCTACATGTGCGAAAATGGGTTCAGGTAGGAATATGCCTACTCTGTCTAGAGTTTGTCCTTGTGATTTATTAATAGTCATCACAAATGCTGGCATCACAGAAACCGTCATCAAATCAATTTAAATGGGAGGCCAGTGTCAGAAGGGGACAAGTCAATTCTTGGAATCAGAACAACCTCTCCTTCTGCAGATCCTGTTAATATTTCAGCTTTGATCATGTTAGATCGTAATCTTTTGATAATAAATCTGGTATCATTACAAAGACCCCATTTACTATTGAGATTTCTCAATAGCATGATGATTGCACCCACTTTCAATTTTAATTTATGACACGGCATTCCCGAAGGAGTAATACTATTTAGAAATTTGATGGGAAAATTTTCCTTTTCAGCATCATCTGTGGAATCAATGGAATCATCACTCAAATATGTGTGAAAATCTCCATTGAGTATATCCAAAATTTCTTTATTTAATTTTTGAACATGCTCATTTTTTGGACAAAGAATTGCACATTTAGATATATTTTTAATATTATCTATAGATATAGTATTTTCAAAGGTAGTTTCAATAATAGATCCATTACAAATCATTTCACAAGGGATTTCAATAATATCCATTCCTAAATGAAAACTGCTATCAAGTTTGCCATCTCCAAGTTTTTTTTTTGTTTTTTTTTTTTTGTTTTTTTTTTGGAGAACAAGAAAAATAGGTTTATTTGCATTATGCTTATTAATTTGTGCAGTTATTCAGTGTCTGGTAAGTTAATGTTCAAGAAAAATATTATTTTTTTAATATGTTCTATTATGCAATGTTAATTATTACTCATTTATTTCAGCCCTTTGTATTCAGCATGTCTCTATCGAAATAAACCTACGTTTCTATGAAAATTGAAGCTTTTGTTTTTTTGTGGCCCACATAAACTTAAACCTTGTTTATTTGGCCTGTGTTAGCCTTTGAGTGTGACATGCTTATACTAGACGGCAAGCTTCATAAATAAAAGAACTTATTTTTATTAATTTTTAAAATTCTATTACACTAGAAAGTGTTCTATATGTACCCTCATTTTCCCCCAAATACAGAAATGAAAATAATGTTTGAAACAGTAAATTTACAAAAATGCATGTCACTTAAAGTTATTCTATGTCTAACACAAGTTTATATATAAATTCTTCTTTGCAGGACTATTGAAGTCTTTAAAGTCTGAAGCAAACTATTTTGTAAAAAATTTTGCCTTTACCCCATATCAAAATTTTCACTTTTCCCTTCTTAGGTCCTCTCCATGTTTCCTTTGCTCTTCCCCCTTGGTTTTCATTGTCACATTACCACTTCTACTACACCACTTAAATCTTAGACTCACTGGTAAGAATTTAAAAATAATATGATTCACTAGAATAAGCTAGACTGAGATTGTTGAGGTAAAGCTAAATTAAACTAGATATAATTTAAAAAACAAAACAAAAATGAGTTAATTGAGCATGGAGCTGTTGTCCCCAAACCATTCAACTAGAACAGTGCCTGGTACATAGTAAATATTTGTCAAATGAGTGATTGATTGAATAATTAAATAAAAATAATATAAAACAAGAAACAGACCCTAGTATATAGGAAAATTCAGAATATAACAGTAGCATTCCAAGGCAATAGTCATTGAATGGTGGTTTGGGCAACTGAGGAAGAATTTCAAAAAGAAATATTGAAGCCAATCTCATAATTTGCTGGGGTCCAACCCCAGCAGGTCCAGGGGTCCCCAAAGGTGTGGACGGAGTCGGCGAAGAAGGAATGACACGGAGACAGCCTTCAGTTGATCAGCAGCCTAGTCAGGACCTCTAGCCAGGATCTCCAGCCAAAGTTCTGGTCAGGATCTCCAGCCAAGTTCTGGTTAGGGTCTGATCGCCATCTCCAAGTTTTACTAACCATCCACTATAAGCAGAATCCTCTGATCTCATATTTGTTGTAAGAGACAACTTTCTGAAACATCCCCAAACATTGCAGTACTTTACACTCGTTTGTACTATGGCCGATCCCATAGCATGCGGTACAATACTGAGACATTGTTGAAAATCCCCTCCAAGAAGGAGAACTTTCCCACCAAATACAACATTCAGACTCATAATTTCTCTTAGTAATCTGTCTATGGCGTTTATAGCATGACTAGATGCCATGGTGCATTCATCAATAATGAGAAGTTGGGCCTTTTTAATAGTTTTAGCAACTTCACTGTTTATATCGAGTCTAGAAATTGAAGTTTCATTTAATGGAATCGGTAATTTATATTGGGAATGAAAGGTGCTTCCACCGAGAAGTTAATTTGCAGCAATTCCTGTAGACACTGTGGGTAAAACAGTACCACCACGACCTCTAATATAATGTATTAAAACTTTATACAGATATGCAGGTGAATAGGATTCCTAGCTGGCAGGCCCCTGACAGCAAGCTGGCCACCTGTCGATTCCGTGAGGAATGGGACTCCCTCCTCCCTCCGTCAGGTCCGGGGTGCAGGTGAATGGGGTTCCTGGCTGGCAGGCCACTGACAGCAAGCTATCCAACAGTGGATTCTGTGAGGAATGGGACTGCCTCCTCCCTACTGTCAGGATCTGGTTTGAAGGCCAGCCACGCCCCCTGTTGGGCCAGACCCTGAGTTCTACTACGCTGTGGCCTCCACCTCAGCAACCCAGGACTGATTGCTGCTGAGCGCTCCTGGCGCTCCGAGGGTGAGTTCTTCCCTCAGGCCTCGGAGGAAACAGCTCAGGGAGGGCACAGCCCTTGGCAAGGCAACCCAGGACTCAGTACTTCCACACTCTGCTCCGAGGGCAGGTTCCTGCCTGAAACCTCACACTCCAGGAAACAGCTGGGGAAGGGTGCAGCCTTTTCCAAGACAGCCCTGCAGGACTGACTTCCTTCTGGTTGGTCGTGCCTCCGGTCGTGATGTTACACCCAGGGTTTTTATATTAGTAGATTAGTTATTGTTGTTAATCTCTTACTGTGCTTAATTTATGAATTAAACTTTATCATAGGTGTGTATGTATAGGAAAAAACATAGCATATATAGGGTTTGGTACTATCTGCAATTTTAGGCATGCACTGGGTGTCTTGGTACATATTTCCCACACATAAGGGGGAGGACAACTGTACTTCATCTTTATAAATAAAAACTGTTACCAAAATCATCTGGAATACAGCATCTCTCTCACTGTAAATTAATTATAATACCAAAAAACTAACAGAGATGATTGACCCCAACAAGTCTGACCTTTGTCTATCATTGCATATTCCAGATCTCAGGGGGTACTTTTACTCTGTTGTGTCTAGCTTGATTCACTGGAACAGAAAAAAGGGGGGAATGAAAATGTCCTGGAGTTTTGTAATTAAATTGTTAAATGTTTAGAGTTGTGAGGAATTTAACCAATTGCATCATTCAAGCCCCTCCATTTTATAGGAGAAATTGAGGCCCAGAGAAGTAAGAAACGTGCCCAAGGATACCAGCCAAAGAAAGTCCATGACCTAACCACAGTCCCGGCCTTTTAGCCCTTGGACCGGGCCTCTGTCCGAGACATGGCTTTCTTATCAGGGAAG
>NW_005872411.1:16585-17499 GCF_000147115.1 Myotis lucifugus
TCACAGAAGTCAGAGAAACCTTTACTTCCAAGATCACTGGTTTATTAAAAGGATATAACTCAGGAACAGCCAGATGGAAGAGATGTGTAGGGCAAGGTATGTAGGAAGAGGTGCGAAAATTCCACACTGTCCTCACATGCACACTCTCCCCAAAACTCCATGTTCCAACAACCTGAGAGCTCCCTGACCCCTGTCCAGGTGGGTTTTATGAAGGCTTCTTTACATGGGCAGGATTGATTGAATCATTGGCTATTGGTGATCCATCCAACCTCCAGCTCCTTCTGGGAGGTCTGGTGGAACTAAAAATTCCAGCTTTCTAATCACAAGGTTGTTTCTCCTGGCAACCAGTCCCCATCCTTAGGTACCTTCCCAAAGTCACCTCATTATCATAACAAATGATACCTTATCACTCTACTCACTTAAGAGATTCCAAGGTTTTTAGGAGTCTCTGCCAGGAATGGGACAAAGACCAAATACATATTTTTATCATAAATCACAGTATCATGGCTAGGTTTGGGGAATGACAGAAAGTCTGGGAGGGCTTTGGCAGTGAAGTTTATTGTTGGGCAGTCTGAGAAGCAGCCAGCCCTCTCTTTGCCTTTTTTGGAGACAGAGAAATAGGGTTTAAAAGTTCTTGGGAAAGATATGGTGGAGAATACGCTTCTCATTACATTACACGGAGGCAGACGAGTATAAGGTCAGGCCCAGGTCTCTGTGGCTGAGGCTTAGTAACAATTTCCTGTGCAGGGGCAACTGCCTGATGCACACACTTCCCTGAGAATCTGACAAGACTCAGGGCACAGGAATGAGAGCCCTGGAGAATCCTGGGTACATCTCTTCCACTGGCTTTTTCCTTCCTTCTCTTTTTCTCTACCCTCCCTAACGGTCCCTGATGCCCGCTGTTTGTGTTCCTT
>NW_005872411.1:28496-31517 GCF_000147115.1 Myotis lucifugus
ACTTGTCATTTGTTGATTTGTTGATGATAGCCATTCTGACAGTTGTGAGATGGTACCTCATTGACATTTTGATTTGCATCTCTTGGATGATTAGTGACTTTGAGCATGTTTTCATGTCTCTTGGCTTTCTGTATGTCCTCTTTCGAGAAGTGTCTATTTAGATCCTTTGCCCATTTTTTGAGTGGATCGTTTATCTTCCTTTTGTTAAGTTGTATAAGTTCTCTGTAAATTTTGGAGAATAAGCCCTTATCAGAAATATCACTGGCAAATATGTTGTCCCATGCAGTGGGCTTTCTTGTTGTTTTGTTGATGGTTTCTTTTGCTGTGCAGAAGCTTTTTATTTTGATGTACTTCCACTTGTTTATTTTCTCCTTAGTTTCCATTGCCCTAGGAACTGTGTCTATAAAGATATTGCTATGACATATGTCTGCTATTTTGCTACCTATGGAGTCTTGCAGGATTTTTATGGTTTCCCGTCTTACATTTAAGTCCTTTAGCCATTTTGAATTTGTTTTTGTGTATGGTGTAAGTTGGTGATCTAGTTTCATTATTTTGCATGTATCTGTCCAATTTTCCCAGCACCATTTATTGAACAGACTGTCTTGACTCCATTGTATGGTCTTGCCTCCTTTGTCAAATATTAATTGAGCATAATGGCTTGGGTCGATTTCTGGGTTCTCTGTTCTGTTCCATTGGTCTGTATGTCTCTTCTTGTGCCAGTACCAAGCAGTTTTGAGAAATGTGGCTTGGTAATACAGCTTGATATCTGGTATTGTGATCCCTCCAACTTTGCCCTTCTTTCTCAGGATTGCTGAGAAAGGGGTCTTTTTTTATTCCAGATGAATTTTTGGATAGTTTGTTCTAGATCTTTAAAATATGCCATTGGTATTTTAATGGGGACTGCATTGAATCTGTAGATTGCTTTGGGTAATATGGACATTTTAATGATGTCGATTCTACCAGTCCATGAACATGGTATACTCTTCCATTTGTTTATATCTTCCTCTATCTCTTTTTTTCAATGTCCTTTAGTTTTCCAAGTACAGGTCTTTTACGTCCATAGTTGAGTTTATTCCTAAGTATCTTAATTTTTTTGGTGTAATGGTAAATGAGATTTTTTTTTTAGCTTCTCTTTCTGTGAGTTCATTATTTATGCATGAAATGGCCATAGATTTCTGGGTGTTAATTTTGTATCCTGGTACATTGCTGAATTCATTTATTAGGTCTAGTAGTTTTTTGATGGAGTTTTCTATGGATAGTATCATGTCATCTGTGAATAAGGACAGTTTTATTTCTTCTTTTCCAATTTGGATGCCTTTTATTTCTTCTTCTTATCTGATCACTATGCCTAGGACTTCCAGTACTATATTGAACAGGAGTGGTGAAAGTGGGCATCCCTGTCTTGTTCCTGTTTTTAGGGGAAATTAGTTTAGTTTTTACCCATTGAGTATGATGTTGGCTGTAGGTTTGTTATGTATGGCTTTTATTATGTTGAGGTATGATCCCTCTATTCCCACTTTGCTGAAAGTTTTTATCAAGAATGGGTGTTGGATTTTGTCAAATGCTTTTTCTGTATCAACTAATATGATTATGTGATTTTTGTCTCTCGGTTTGTTTATGTGATGTATCATATTTATTGATTTGCAGATATTGTGCCATCCTTGCATCCCCAGAATAATCCCACTTAGTTGTGGTGTATGATCTTTCTAATATAATGTTGAATCTGATTTGCTAGAATTTTGTTGAGGATTTTAGCATTTTTGTTCATCAAGGATATTGGCCTGTAGTTCTCATTTTTTGTGGTGTCTTTATCTGGTTTTGGGATTAGGGTAATGCTGGCTTCATAGAAATAGCTAGGAAGTGTGCCTTCCTCTTTAATTTTTTGGAATAGTCTGAGGAGGATAGGTTTTAGTTCTTCTTTGAATGCTTGGTAGAACTCTCCTGTAAGCCATACGGACCAGGGCTTTTGTTTACTGGAAGATTTTTGATCACTACTTCAATTTCTTCAGTAACTATCAGCCTATTCAGACTTTTTGATTCTTCTTGATTGAGTTTTGGGAGCTTGTATTTTTCAAAGAATATGTTCATTTCATCTAGGCTTTCTATTTAGTTGGAATAGAGTTGTTCATAGTATTTTTTCATAATTGTTTGTATTTCTGTGGGATAGGTTGTTATGTCACCTCTTTCATTTCTGATTTTGTTTTTTTGGGTCCTCTCTGTTTGCTTCTTGGTGAGCCTGGCTAGAGGTTCATAAATCTTGTTTATCTTTTCAAAGAACCAGCTCTTGGTTTTGTTGATCTTTTGTATCATGTTTTTTTTGTTGTTGTTTTTGTTTGTTTGTTTTTGTCTCTATGTCATTTATCTCTGCTCTGATCTTTATTATGTCCTTCCTTCTGCTTACTTGGGCTTTTCTTGTTGCTCTCTTTGAGTTGTAGGGTTAGATAATCTATTACCATTGTTTCTTGTTTTTTGAGGTAGGCCTATAGAGCTATGAATTTCCCTCTCAGGACTGCTTTCATTGTGTCCCATAGATTTTGGATTATTGTGTTTTCATTGTCATTTGTTGCCATGATGCTTTTTATTTCTTCTTTGATCTCTTTGGTAACCCAGTCATTGTTTAATAGCATGCTAGTTAGCCTCCAGGTGTTTGATTTCTTTACTGTTTTTATTGTAGTTGATTTCCAGTTTTATGCCATTGTGATCTGAAAAGATGCTTGATATGATTTCTATCTTCTTGAATTTGCAGAGACTTTGCCAGTGTCCCAATATGTGGTCTATCTTTGAAAATGACCAATGTGCACTTGAGAAGAATGTATATTCTGTGGCTTTGGGGTGAAATGTCCTGAAGATGTCAATTAATTCCATCTGATCTAGTGCGTCATTTAGGATTGATGTTTCCTTGCTAATTTTTTGTTTAGAGGATTTGTCCAGTGTGGTATGGGGTATTAAAGTCCCCTACTATGACTGTATGTGTCATCTCTCCCTTGATATCCTCCAGAAGTTTTTTTTTTTTTTTTTTAA
>NW_005872411.1:31617-40467 GCF_000147115.1 Myotis lucifugus
TCCCTTCACCATCAGTCTGTGTGAGTCCTTTGTTCTGAGGTGGGTTTCCTGTAGACAGCAGATATATGGGTCATGTTTTCTTATCCACTCAGCTATCCTATGTATTTTGATTGGGGCATCTAATCCATTTACATTTAAAGTTATTATTGATAGGTAATTGTTTGTCACCATTTTTATTCTTTATGCCTGTGTTCCTTCTTCCCTTCCTATTTCTTCTTTTTACAGAAGACCCTTTAGCATTTCTTGCATTGCTGGTTTGGTGGTAATAAACTCCCTTAGTCCTTTTTTGTCTGTGAAGCTCCTGATTTCTCCCTCAGTTTTGATTGATAGTCTTACTGGGTACAGTATTCTTGGATTCACACCCTTCCTTTGCATGATTTTGTATATTTCATTCCATTCCCTTCTGGCCTGATGTGTTTCAGTTGAGAAATCAGTCAGTAGTCAAAATCAGGGGAGATCCTTTGTAGATAGCTTTCTGTCTCTTTGTGGCAGCCTTTAAGATACTTACTTTGTCATTGGTGTTTTCCAGTTTAATTATAATATGCCTTGGTGTCAGGCTTTTGGGGTTCATCTTGTTTGGGACTCTGTGAGCTTCTTGGACTTGTGTGCATTTTTTCTTCCCGATATCAGGGAAGTTTTCTGTCATTATTTCTTAAAATAGGTTTTCTATTCCCTGCTCAGTTTCCTCTCCTTCTGGCACCCCTATTATGCAGATGTTGTTTCGTTTTGTGTTGTCCCAAAGTTCCCTTAGGCTCTCCTCTGTTTTTAAGTGTTGTTTTTTTTTCTAGAAGCAGCCCCGGCTCGGGTATTTTTTCCTCCCCTTCCTTCTAGCCACCGGATGTGGGGGGCCGCCTCTTCTAGTCTACTATGGGAGGCTTTCTATTGAGTTCTTTATTGCAGCGAGGGCATTTTTTTTTTTCCTCTTGGTTCTTTTTTTCATTCCCTCCCTGGTTCTTACACACATTGCATATTGTTGAATTTGTTTTCCATCCTTTTCAGCGACCTTATGACCATGCTCTGAATTCTTTCTCTGTCATGTTGTTTGCCTCTATTTTGTTTATTTCCTTTTCTGATAATTCCTCCTTTTCTTTCATATGTGGGCTGTTTCTTTGTCTCCCCATGATCACTCCTATCAGGGTGTCTGGTTATGTAGCTCTCTCTCTCCTGTGTTGACTTAAAGGCACAAAATACAACATAACAAGACACAATGCACAGGGCACCAAACACAAATGTACTCATGATACTAATACCCCCAAATAAAGGTGACCAGAAGAGAAAAGAGAATTAGGGAATAAAAAAGAGTGCAAAAAGGATATTGAGAAAAGGAAAAAATGTAAGTGAGAAAAGAAAGAGAAGAAAAAAAAGGGGGAAATATATGTATATGAGGAGAAAACTCCAATAAAACAACAACCAATCAGAAAAATGCAAACAATAGACATCCATACAACAAACACCCAGATGAATCTGAGGAGGCAGAGCTTATTTCCAGAAGGTAAGGTCAAGGAATTGAATGAATGGGGAAATAGCTACAGTTCAGTATAGAGGAGATAGAAAGAGAATGAGTGCATAAGAAGAAAAGTAAAAAAAAAAAACAAAATACAAAAAAGGAAAAATATATAGTAAAATATATATATAAAAGAAAATTTATATATATATATATATATATATATATATATATGTATAATTTTCCCCCTTCTTTAATCTATCTATCTATGTATTTGTTTACTATTTGAAAAGGAGAATAGAGAGTAGATAGGTCTGAGTTGGTGATTGGAATTAGTTAAGCTATTAGAATAAGAAAATAAGTGAGGAGAGGAAAAACAGAAGAAAAAACACAAAAAAAACAACAAAAAACCCACAAACAAACAAACAAAAAAAAACTGACCAAATATCAAACAAACAACAGTATCAAGACAGAAAGGAAAAAAAAGGCAAAAAAAAATTTGGATAGTGAAGAAAGAAGTGTGTATGGGCTTGGAGTAAGGGAGAGGAAATTAGATATATGAGTAAGATCAATTTTTAACAGGGAGTAAAAAGAAAGGATAGAGCAAAACAAAAGCAGGAACAGGGTAAGAGAAACAGTATAAAAAGAGGGAAAAGTGAGGAAGGGAGTACTGGCATAAAGGAAAAATTGAGATAGAGTAAAATAATGCTAAAGGGAAAATAAAAATAGAATGTAGAACACTAATCCCAAAATAAAATAAAATAAAATAAAGAAAAAATAAAATAAAACTTTAAAAAAGGGTAAAATAATAGTAGTAATAATAATAGTTAAAATTAAAAAATATAATAGTAAGCAAGGTAAAATCAAGTGAGAGAAAAAAAATTAGTTTCTTAAGTAAAAGATAAAAAATAGAAATGTGAAGTAGTGAAGGTTGTTCACTTCCTCTGTTTCTGCTTGGCACGTCTGTTTCCTTTCGGGTAGTCAGGACAGTATTGAAGTTCCCTACAATCCACTGCTCCTCTGTGTCATAAGCCACAACTCTGTTTTCAAGCAGGCGGGATCTCTCCATTGTCTTTGGTTCTCAGCCTGCCTTTAGTTGTATTTACACACAAGAGTCAATTTCGGATACAACCCTGGGTGGCAGTGTTTCTGTCTTAATATCTTGGGATTAAAGGCCTCTCTACCCTGTATTTAGATTTTGCTTTTCCTGCCACACTTAATACTGGGTTGGAGGAACGGACTGCCCCAGAGCTGGTTTTCTGTTCATCTCTCCCTACTCTGATCCCAGTTTCCACAACCAACTTTCCCTGCAGTCTCGGTGAGAGTTTTTAATTGGAAGATCCTACATACTGGACTTAGCAAGCAAAAGTAATGATTTAAAAAAAAAAAATAAAAGCCAGAGGAGGCACGCAGACTTGTGTCTTTTTCCCCTGGCTCTGCGCAGCCGGTACAGAACTTCAGGCTGCTTTTCTGGGCCCAGTCCAGCTGTGGATTAATATCTAGAGTCCCCTTCTGGCAGCATCCCTGTGGACCCCCTTCCACATTCGAGGGCTACACTGACCCCCAACAGCTGCAGATTTTGTGGGGCGCAGTCTTCCTCTGAGACTCTAGTTCCCACTGCATGCATTTCTCCCTTAAGCCTGGATCCCAAATCTCACCTTTCTCTAGGTCAGTGGTTCTCAACCTTGGCTGCACATTAGAATCACCTGGGAATCTTTTTAAAATCCTGATTTCTGGGCCTCACCCTCCAGAAATTCTGTTTCTTTGTTACTAATGTTGTGGCTCACCCCATAACAAAGAAACAGAATTTCCAGAGGATGAGGCCCAGAAATCAGGATTTTAAAAAGATTCCCAGGTGATTCTTAGGGGGGAAAGTGTAGAAAAAACCACTGCTCTAAGTGATATCTGAACTTTATGTCCTCTGACTGTCTCACCAGCTGTGTTTAATTCGCCAGTTCCGGGTGGGTGTTGTTCAATTCAGCTGTTCCTTCTATCTGCTCTGTGAGAACGTGCAGGGCCCGTCCACGTATTTGGCGCCGCTTTGTCTCGCCCTGGACAGCTTGTGGTTGGGGAGGTTGGAATCCTGGTGTTCGTGGGTTCACAGCTGAGGCAGCTGGTCACTGGGTGTTGTTGTTGTAAGGTCCAGGGAGGTATCCGAGGTCGCCCCGGTTGAAGGTAAGGCTGGGCTTCTGGTCACAGCCAGTCTCCCGATCACAGCTGGTCTCCCATTCAAGATGGTGCAGTCTCTGTGGCAGAGCCGGCCGCTCTGGGAGAGATTTCAGCAGCAGTAGAGGCTGCCTGGCCAGGGGAGTCTGGTCCTCCAGTCCCCAACAGTCCCTTGGAATATAGCTGTCCCTCACTCACAAATACAGACACTCCCCACACGTCCACACACTCTCCTTTCATTCTCTCACTCACACACTATCTTGCAGCCTGCTGTCCCATAGGCAGCCATCTTGGATCTCCTTTGAGTTTATTTTTGTTTATGGTGTAAGATGGTGGTCTAGTTTCATTTTTTTACACGTATCTGTCCAATTTTCCCAACACCATTTATTGAAGAGACTGTCTTGACTTCATTGTATGCTCTTGCCTCCTTTGTCAAATATTAATTGAACATAATGGCTTGTGTTGATTTCTGGGTTCTCTGTTCTGTTTCATTGGTCTATAAGTCTGTTCTTGTACAGTACAGTGGCTTTGTAGTATAGATTGATATCTGGTATTGTGATCCCTCTAACTTTGTTCTTCTTTCTCAGGATTGCTGCACCTATTTGGGGTCTTTTTTTTTTTTTCCAGATGAATATTTTGGAGAGTTTGTTCTAGGTCAGTGATGGCGAACCTATGACACGCGTGTCAGAGGTGACACATGAACTCGTTTTTTTGGTTGATTTTTCTTTGTTAAATGGCATTTAAATATATAAAATAAATATCAAAAATATAAGTCTTTGTTTTACTATGGTTGCAAAGATCAAAAAATTTCTATATGTGACACGGCACCAGGGTTAAATTAGGGTTTTTCAAAATGCTGACATGCCGAGCTCAAAAGGTTCGCCATCACTGTTCTAGGTCCTTGAAGTATGCTGTTGGTATTTTAATGGGGATTTCATTGAATATATAGATTGCTTTGGGTAGTATGGATATTTTAGTGATGTTGATTCTACCAATCCAAGAAAATGGTATATTCTTGCATTTGTTTATATCTTCCTCTATCTCTTTTTTTTCAGTGTCCTGTAATTTTCTGAGTACAGGTCCTTTACCTCCTTGGTTAAATTTATTTCTAGGTATCTTAATTTTTTTGTTGCAATGGTAAATGGGATTGTTTTTTTTAGTTTATCTTTCTGTGAGCTCACTATTGGTGTATAAAAGAGCCAAAGACTTCTGGGTAGGTTCCTCATTTTGAAAGGTTGGTATTATCACTGATCTTATAAAGTAGTTGTAAAGATAAATAGAAAAACCAGATAAAGACAACACAAAAAAGAGAATTACAGGCCAATATCCCTCATAAACATAGATGCCAAAATTCTCAACAAAATTCTAGCAAATCGGATCCAGCAGTACATCAGAAAGATAATACACCATGACCAAGTAGGATTTATTCCTGGAATGCAAGGATGGTACAATAAACGCAAATCAATAAACGTGATACATCACATAAAAAATGAGAGATAAAAATCACATAGTCATATCAATTGATGCAGAAAAAGCATATTACAAAATCCATCATGCTTTCTGGACAAAAACCCTCAGAAAAGTGGAAATAGAGGGATCATACCTCAACATAATAAAAGCCTTATATGACAAACCTACAGCCAACATCATACTCAATGGGCAAAAACTAAACTGATTTCCCCTAAGAACAGGGACAAGACAGGGATGCCCACTTTCATCACTCCTGTTTGACATAGTACTGGAAGTACTAGCCATAGCAATTAGACAAGAAAAAGAAATAAAAGGTATACATATTGGAAAAGAAGACATAAAAATGTCATTATTCACAGATGACATGATACTGTACATAAAAAACCCTAAAGACTCCATCAAAAAATTATTAGTCTAAAGAAATGAATTCTATAATGAAGCAGGATACAAAATTAACGCCAAAAAATCTATGGCATTTTTATACACTTATAGTGAACTTACAGAAACAGAGATTAGAAAAATAATCACATTTACCATTACACTAAAAGAAAAAAAATTAAGATACCTAGGAATAAATTTAACTAAGACCTGTATGTAGATAACTATAGGACACTGAAAAAAGAGATAGAGAAAGACATAAACAGATGGAAGACCATACTGTGCTCTTGGATTGGTAGAATCAACATCAATAAAATGTCCATATTACCCAAATCAATTTATAGATTTAATGCAATCCCCATTAAAATACCAATGGCATATTTCACAGACCTAGCACAAACTCTCCAAAAATTCATCTGGAATAAAAAAAAGACCCCAAATAACTGCAGCAATCCTGAGAAAGAAGAACAAAGTAGGAGGGATCTCAATACCAGATATCAAGCTGTATTACAAAGATACTGTTCTCAAAACTGCCTGGTACTGGCACAAGAACAGACATATAGACCCATGGGATAGAATAGAGAATCCAGAAATTGACCCAAACTACTATGCTCAATTAATATTTGACAAAGGATGCAAGAACATACAATGGAGTCAAGACAGTCTCTTCAATAAGTGGCGCTGGGAAAACTGGACAGCTACCTGCAAAAAAATGAAACTAGACCCCCACCAACTTACATGATACACAAAAATAAAGTCCAAATGGCTAAAGGACTTAAATGTAAGATGGGAAACCATAAAAATCTTGGAGGAATCTACAGGCAGCAAAAACTCAGACATTTGCTGAAGCAATATCTTCACTGATACAGCTCCTAGGGCAATGGACACTAGGGAGAAAATAAACAAATGGGACTACATCAAAATAAAAAGCTTCTGCACAGCAAAAGAAACCATCAACAAAACAACAAGAAAGCCCATTGCATGGGAGAACATATTTGCCAATGTTATCTCCGATAAGGGTTTAATCTCCAACATTTACAGGGCACTCATACAACTTAACAAAAGGAAGATAAACAATCCACTCAAAAAATGGGCAATGGACCAAAATAGACAGTTTTCGAAAGAGGACATAAGGAAGGCCACGAGACATATGAAAACATGCTCAAAGTCACTAATCATCCAAGAGATGCAAATCAAAATGTCAATGAGGTACCATCTCACAACTGTCAGAATGGCTATCATCAACAAATCAACAAATGACAAGTGCTGGTGAGGATGTGGAGAAAAAGGAACCCTCGTGCACTGCTGGTGGGAATGCAGACCTGTGCAGCCACTGTGGAGAACAGTATGGAGTTTCCTCAAAAAACTAAAAATGGAACTGCCATTTTACCCAGTGATCCCACTTCTAGGAATATATCCCAAGAAACCAGAAACACCAATCAGAAAGTATATATGCACCCCTATATTCATAGCAGCACAATTTACAATAGCTAAGATTTGGAAACAGCCTAAGGTCCCACCAGCAGATGAGTGGATTAAAAAACTGGTACATCTACACAATGGAATACTATGCTGCTGTAAAAAGGAAGGAACTCCTACCATTTGCAATAGCATGGATGGACCTGGAGAGCATTATGCTAAGCGAAAAAGGTCAGTCAAAGAAAGATAAATATCACATGATCTCACTCATTTGTGAAATATAATGAACAACATAAACTGATGAACAAAAACAGATCCGGACACAGAGAAACATTGATCAGATTGTCAAACCTCAGAGGGAAAGTAGAGGAGGGTGGGGGTAAGGTGGAGAGATCAACCCAAGGACTTGTATGCATGCATATAAGCATAACCAATGGACACAGACACCAGGGGGGTGAGGGCATGAGCAGGGAGATGGGGGGTCAATGGGGGATAAGGACCCATATGTAATACCTTAATCAATAAAGAAAATTTAAAAAAGATAAATCCTATATAAAAAGCCCGAATATGCAAATCAACTGAATGGTGGAACAACCAGTCACTATGATGTGCACTGACCACCATGGGGCAGATTCTCAACTCAGGAGCTGCTCCCGGATGGTCAGTGCACTCACACAGGTAGAGCACCGCTCAACCAGAAGCTGGGTTCATGGCTGGTGAGCACAGCGGTGGTGGCAGGAGCCTCTCCCACCTTCACTGTAGGCGTGCGGTAAGGAGCGAGGGGTCCTGGACTGCAAGAGCCCCAGACTACAAGAGGGATGTCTGCCTTCTGGCTTAGGTCTGATCCCCCAGGGGATCGGACCTTAGTTGGCAGGTGAACATCCCCTGAGGGGTCCCAGACTTCGAGAGGGTGCAGGCCAGTCTGAGGGACCCCCCCCCCCGCCCCCCGCGAGTTCATGAATTTCGAGCACCGGGCCTCTAGTATATGTATAAGTGCTTTGTAACCTCTAAGTGCTATTTCAGTGTGAGGTATTATTGTGATAGTTAATCTGTGTTGTTGAAATCCACCGAAAAGAAGTATATCTGTCTAGAAATTTGTCATACCTGGTACAAGTTACCTATGTACCAAAGGGAAATCCAGGGACATGCAAATGGTAGGCAAGGGCATTACCAAAAGGACAATCTAGAAAAAAAAATAGTTTCAAATCCCAGAGCCTAACTCAGACATCAGTTGGAAGAAGAAGTCAAAAGGTGCTTTAAGTTAGCTGCCCAGGGCCCAAGTTTATTCTGGGAACAAGTAAGGGATAGTGATGGGATATCCAAGATTTAAGGCAGGAGCACAATCTTGTGGAGTGTGGGACTCAGGAACTTCCTTGTCTAGCAAAGGGCACTTTCTTGGATGCTGAGGACAGATCCTTTGTGGAGTGTGGCAGGACTGAGCAATGGGGAACTTGGAGGGGGGACAGTGACACAGCACCCAGGTAGGTCTTCATCCTTGCATTTTAGGGCTGCCATGGATGAATTTCTTCAGTGTTTCTACTGTTATTCTTCAGCCCTTTTTAAAGACACAATGAGGACAAGCAATCAGGATGCATGTCTTTTTTTAAACATATAATTGACATATAACATTACTAGAGGCCCGGTGCACGAAATTCGTGCATGGGGGGGTGGGGTCCCTCAGCCTGGCCTGCACCCTCTCACAATCCGGTACCTCTCGGGGGATGTCCAACTACCGGTTTAGGCCCGATCCCACAGATCGGGCCTAAACTTTCAGTCGGACACCCCTCTCGCAATCCGGAACCACTGGCTCCTAACTGCTCACCTGCATGCCTGATCACCTGTAACCACTCTGCCTGCCTGCCTGATCGCCCCTAACCGCTCACCTGGCTGCCTGATTTTGCCCCTAAAACTCAAGCTTCTTCTTTTATATATATATATATATATATATACATATATATATGTATATATAGTCT
>NW_005872411.1:40567-60292 GCF_000147115.1 Myotis lucifugus
AAAAGTCAAGCTTCTTGAGAACATGAGGCATTTAACATTCCATATTCCTTACAGAGAGCTAAGCAATCCTTTGCATTGCTGTGATGTCAGTTGTTACTTCTCTTTTATTTCTGATTTTATATTTGGGTCTTCTCTCTTTGTTATTGAGCCTAGCTAAGGGTTCATCAGTCTTCTTTATCTTTTCCAAAAACCAGCTCTTGGTTCATTGATCTTTTATTTATTTTAGTCTCCATGTCATTTATTTCCATTCTAATAATTTTTGTTTCCTTCCTTCTGCTTACTCTGAGATTTTCTTGTTGTTCCTTTTCTAGTTCTTTTAGGTGTAGGGTTAGATTGTTTATTTGAGAGTTTTCTTGCTTCTTGAGATAGGCCTGTAAAGCTATGAATTTCCCTCTTAGGACTGTTTTCACTGTGTCCATAGGTTGGGATTGTTTTGTGTTCATTTTTATTTGTTTCTAGGTGATTTTTTATTTCTCCCATGATCTCATTGGTAGCCCATTCATTGTTTAATAACATGCTATTTATCCACCATGTGTTTGAATGGTTTTGAGGTTTTTTTTATTTGTGGTTGATTTCTATTTTCATGCCTTTGTGATCTGAGAAGATGCTTGATATAATTTCAATCTTCTTGAATCTGTTAAGACATATTTTGTGTCCTAACATGTGGTATATCTTTGAGAATGTTCCATGTGTACATAAGAAGAATGTAAAATATTCTGATGCTTTTGGATGAAATGTTTTATAAACATAAATTAAATCCATCCAATATAGTGTTTCATTTAAGGTCACTGGTTCCTTTTTTATTTTTTGTCTGGAAGATTTACCCAGTGATGACAGTGGGGTGTTAAAGTCCTCATTGTGATTGTATGGCTGTTGATTTCTCCCCTAAAGTTCTCCAAGACTTCTTTTTATATATTTAGGTGCTTCTATAGTGGGTGCATATATATGCCAAGGTTATATCACCTTGTTGGATGGTCCCTTTAGTATTATGTAGTTACCTTCTTTGTCTCTTTAATGGCCTTATTTTGAAGTTTAGTCAGATATGAGTATTGTTGCCCCAGCTTTTTTTTTTTCCATTACCATATGCATGGAAAATTTTTTCCAATCCCTCCACTTTTAGTCTGTGTTCATGTTTTGCTCTGAGGTGGGTCTCTTGTAGACAGCATATGCATGATGATTCTTTCTTGCCCATTCAGCTATCCTATGCCTTTTGATTGGAATATTTAATCTATTTACATTTAAGTTTATTAGCGATAGTTACTTATTTATTGCCATTTTCCTCTTTGTACCTATGTTCCTCTCTATATATATATTTTTCTTCTTCTTAAAGCAGTTTAACATTCCTTGCAGTGCTGGTTTGGGAAGCTCTCTATTTCTCCTTCAATGTAAATGATATCCTTGCTGGTTTGAGTAATCTTGGTTGCAGGTCTTTGCTTTTCATTACTTTGAATACTTCATGCCAATCCCTTCTGACCTAAAATGTTTCTGTTGAGCAATCAGCTGACAGACTTATGGGAACTCCTTTGTAGGTGACTATTTCTCTCTTGCTGTTTTTATGATTCTCTCTTTGTATTTATACTTTAACATTTTAATTATAATATGTCTCTGTGTGGACCCCTTCAGGTTCATCTTGATTGGTCCTTTCTGTGCTTCCTAAACTTGTCTGACTTTTTCATTCAACAGGTTAGGGAAGTTTTTGGTCATTATTTATTCAAACATGTTCTCTATTTCTTTCTCACTTTCTCCTTCTGGTACCCCTATAATGCAGATGTGGTTATGTTTCATGTCCCAAAGTTCCCTTAAACCATATTCATTCTTTAAAATTCTTTTTTTGTCCTTTTGCTACTCTGATTAGGTGTGTGTGTTTTTCTACTTTGTCTTCCCAATTGCTGATTCAATCTTCTGTTCAGCCAACTTCATTTTAATTCCTTCCAGTGTATTCTTGATATCAGATGTAGTCTTCATTTCTGACTGGTTCTTTTTCATGGTTTCTTTGTATTTTTTCATGCTGTTGTTATTTTCACCAAGTTTTTTGAACATCCTTATAACCATTACTTTGAACTCTATATCAAATAAATTGCTTGCCTCCATTTTATGTAGCTCTTTTTCTGGAGATTCTTCCTGTACTTTCATTGGGTGTTTCTTTTTATGTCTGCCCATTTTAACTGTCTCTTTGTGTTTGTTTCTATGTATTTGATAGAACTGCTATGACTCCCAGTCTTCATGGGGTGGCCTTATGTAGCAGGTGTCCTGTGGGACCCTGTGATGCAATCTGCTCGATCTGAGTTGGATGCTCTAGGAATGTTCCTTGTGTGGTTTATGTGGGCCCTTATCTTTTCATTGAGTCTTGATTGCTATTGGCCCATTCATGTGTGGAATCTACCCTCAGCCTGACTTTCTGTGAGGCTCAACCCCAAGGATGGCATGTGAGCAGGTGTGCAGGTGCTGACCACATGAAGCAGAATTTGCTTCAGCTGGGTTTAGTGCCTGCTGAGATATCCCTTTGGACATGCCACTTGTGAAGCTTATTGGATCCTGTTCTGATGTTGTCTGAAGCTGCCACTGTATTTGGTGGTTCTGAGCCTCTTGGGAGAGACTCTGGCTCAGAGCAATGTCCAACACCATCTGTGCCTGTCACTCAACAACCTTTTTGGAGCTACAAGTGACCCACAGTCTGTGGCTGCCTCTGCTGCATTTGGGTGCTCACGGGAAGGACCAAGCTGTGCACTAGTCCAGCTTTTACCAGCACCGGCACAAGGCAGGGTCAGCAAAGGTCCCAAGGCATCCTAAGATTCACCTTCACCTGCCTCTGTATGCTGGCTGCATATTAGGCTCAGTCACTCTACCACCATATTGTCTTAAACATTCATTTGCAAACTGGACTATGTTTGATCCTTTCTCTCCCAGCAGGCTTGCATGCCAACCTCCACTACCATCCTCAGTGTGTACAGGGACCGCTTTTTTTGTCTTTTGGATAAAGAAAATACTCTATATCTCCTTTTTTAAAAAAAATTGGAATGTAATTGACAGAGAATGTTCTATTAGTTTTAGGTGTACAACATAATGACTATATATATATATATGTATATATATATATATATATATATATATATATATATATATATATATATAATCATTACCACAATAAATTTAGTTAACACCCATCATGCATAGTTACAATTTTTTTTCCTTTTAAGATCTACTCTCTTAGCAATGTTCAAGTGTACAATATAGTATTATTAACTATAACCACACTGTGCATTACTTCCCCAGGACTTATTTATTTTATAAGTGGAAGTTTGTACCTTTAATTCCTTCCCACCCAATGTGCCCACCCCACCCCAAGCTCCTGTCTCTGGCAACCACCAATCTGTTCTCTGTATCTATGAGAACAGTTGGTTTTTTTTGTTTTGTTTTGTTTTAGCTTTCACACATAAGTGAGATCATGCAGTATTTGTCTTTTCCTGTCTAATGACCACAACATTTTAGATTCTCTTTTAAAAAGATTCTATTGAATTGTTGAAATTCTGAAAAACATCACAGCAAGGGTTGGGCTAAAACAAAATCTTCAAGTAAATCACTGAGTGGGCAGCCTCTTAAATGGCTCCTGATGAGCCCCAATCTTGATGTTCACACCCTTGTATAAACCCCTCTCCCTTGAGTGTGGGCTGGACTTAGGGACTTGCTTCAAACAAACAAAAAAATTACATCAAAGGTGATGGGCTGTCACATCCAATCTTAGGTTACAAAAAGACTCTGATTTTATTATTATTCTCTAATGTTCTCTCTCTTCTTCCTTCCCCCATCTCCCTCTTCACCTTCCCCCTCCTTCTCCTGTGTCCCCCTCTCTCTGCCTTTGAACCGGTTGCCATGTTGTGAATAGCCCTATAGAGAGGCCACACGGTAAGAAACTGATGCCTCTGGCCAGCAGCCAGTTAGTCCCTGAGGCCTGCTGGCAGCCACGTGAGTGAACTTGGAGGCAGATCCTCCTCCAGTGGAGCCTTGAGATCACTGCAGTCCGGCTGACACTTTGATGTCAGTTATGTGAGAAACCTTATTTGCTTTATCTTATAGAGATATAGGATATTTTTATCTTTTAGTCACAAATGCTCAGCTAACCTGCAACCACATTCCTGCCCCATAGGAACGTGAGATAATACACGTTTGTTGTTTTGATCCACTGTGTGTTGGAGTTATATATTATGCAGCAATAGATGACATGTACACTGAGTATTTGTACTGCTACGAGGTACTAGGCTTTATTTACGACTCTAGCTTAAAGAGTGTTTGCACTCTCTGAAGCCATTCTCCATACTTGACCATATTTACCACATGAAGGAAAGATCAATGACTCTGGCTCGGGAAGTCATTCCCTGAGCCCCAACTCCGTGGCTGGTTAGCTAGGCATCTCTGGGTTAACCACCTTCACTTTTCTTATCTTTAAAAAAGGCATAATAATTCCTGCTCTATTGTTCCAAATTACCATGGCCAACAGTTAAAATCATCCATGTGAAAACACTTCCAACAAGTGAAGCATAGAAATGTGATATGTGTAGTTTTATTTTTTTAATATATATTTTTATTGATTTCAGAGAGGAAGGGAGAGGGATATTGAAAGAAACATCAATGATGAGAGAATCATTGATTGGCTGCCTCCTGCACACCCCCTATTAGGGATTGAGCCTGCTACCTGGGCATGTGACCTTGACTAGAATTGAACCTGGGACCCTTCAGTCCCACAGGCCGATGTTCTATCCACTGGGCCAAACCAGCTAGGGCTGATATGTGTAGTTTTAAAAGCCATAGCTGGCCCTATTGTCATTTTCTGTTCTTTTAAATGCATGCATCCTTTGTGCAATCTCAACTGGGCTTGAGGAATATGACTGACTGCAACTGTACAACACATGGCGAGGCTAAAAGCTACATTGAGGTGTTACTGAAATGCAGTGTGTTTTTTAAGAGTCCTTTCCTCCTCCAGGGAGTTGGCTGTCAGATTACATCCTGGCATGTGGAGATGAGCACATCCTCTGGTGAATCAGGGTGGAGCCAAAGTGAGCTCTTTGCTGGTGTTTCTAGTACAGTTAAAGCTTCTTCTCTGTTAAGTAGACAAAGGAAACACCTCATGACTTCCTGTAGTCTAGTCTCTGGGGTCTCATCTTTGTAAGGGAATATTGAATTTAGAAAGAAAATGTGTTTTCTAAAACAGAAATAATAATTAAGTCATATAAATAAAAATATATATGGGATTTTAAAAACTTAAAAAATTATAGTGAAACAAATCTAAATGCAATCATATGAATATCTAACTAAACTCAGTTAACTAATGAGCATTTATTAAATAACATGTGTCCAAAACATCTTTGTGCTCTTTAGGTACTTTCCTACATTTTGTAAACTGTCTACAGTGAATTGATAAAACTTTAGTGATCAAGAATGGAAAAAGGTTTACCGCATGGTGACTAGTTAATAATATGGTATTGAACATGTGAAAGCTGCTGAGAGTAAATCTTAAGTGTTCTCATCACACACACACAAAGTTACCTATGTTTATTATGTGAGGCAATGAATGTGTTAATTATCTTAATATTGGTGATCACTGTACAATGTATATGAATATCAAATCATCACCTACACTTTAAATATTATTTTTGTCAATTATTTGTGTCAGTTATTTTTCAATAAAGTTTACAAAAAAAAGAATAAAAAGGGTTCAATTAGGAAAGGCTTCCAGTAAATCATACATAGTATATTTACTTCTTGGTGTATACTTTTTAATGTTTTTTTTTAACCATTTAGATGTTTTATATCATAAAAGACAAAATGTATTTTTTTTAAATATTAAAATTGAAAACAAACAGAAGCAAATAAATTTAAATATACATTAAAATGACTTTTTTAAACTATACTTGAAAAATAATTATTTCAAGTAATTTTGATTTTAGGAAACTTTTAATTCTGATTAATTCAAGTCACTTTTTTCTCTGTAATAGAATATATTCTAAAGCCAAAAAGAATTGTAAAAATGCTGAAATTTTAGTTACTAGGTTTGTTGATAGTAGTAATATTGATATTTGTGATGGTTAATTTTATGTGTCACTTTGACTAGGTGTGTCTTTGAGGTTGTTTCAGATGACATTAACATGTGACTTGCCAGATTGCCCTCACTAATTTGGGTGGGCTTCACCTGTTGAGAGCCTGAATAGAACAACTAGCCTGGCTCTTGCCTGACCACCTATAAGTTGGAACATTGGCTTTTTTCTCTGCTTGTGAACTAAAACTGAAGCATTGACTTTCCTGGGTCTCCCAACTCACCCTGAAGCTCTTGAAGCTTCCATAATTACATGAGCACTTCCTTATAATCTCTCTCTTGTTCTCTCTCTCTCTCTCTCTCTCTCTCTCTCTATATATATATATATATATATATATATATATATATATATATATATACATATATATGTCTTTATACATGCACACACTCCGCGCACGCACACACACACACATCCTATTGGTTCTGCTTTTCTGTAGAACCCTGACCAATACAGAATTACAATTCTAAAACAATTCTATATTTTTTCTGGATAGAGTAAATAAGTAAGTATTCTAGTATTCATAGAAAACAAGAGTTTCTCTATAATAGAAAAATAGATGAAATTATAAAATAAAAGAAGGTAAGGAAAAGCTTTATTCCATGGCATTTGTATAGGACATATCATTAAGAACTCATGATAATTTGAAAAATATATCTCTCAACTTTATTCAATGAAATGGCTAAGCAATTAGAACACACAGCACCCAGATTTTGGCTTCTAATTGTTGTTCTCCATTAAAAGAAACCAGAGATCCCCGGAAAAATGGCTGATTTCAGATGTGGGCCAGAGAAAACAGGAGATGAGCCTGAGACGAGTGGTGCCAGAAAGAGACATTAAAAGGATACAGGAACCAACTGAAGAGGATTTTATGGGAAATTTAATAATAATCTGAGCATTGGAAACAATGCTTATTATTTATAGCAAATTTAGTTGTAAAAATCCGAAATTTATAGTAGTATATAAAGTGGGGAAGGGAGGGTGAGGAATGAAAGAGTGAGAGAGAGAAATGGAGGTGCAGAGAGAGAACTCTTCTTTTACATAATGCCAGCTAATAAATACAGAATAGATTATAAAATTTTAATAATCATCAATTTGAAACCCCCAATATTATAACTTATTCACACAGGGATCATCATGGATCCTTAAACCATTGGACAAAATATTGCTCATGACAGATTCTTCACAGAAGCTCAAAGTTTCCCACCCCACCGCCCATTATTAACCAGTTTCAAAAAGAAAACTATATGAAGTGGAGGGATCTTGTGGCCACAAAATTAGCCAAAATCAAACTTACATCACAAATATTAATATAATCTAATGTTACATGCCTCTTCATATGATGAAATAGCAAGTCCTCAGCCCTACCTATGCAATATTCTTACCAAAATCATTTAATCTAAATTTCATAATATATTTAGACTTTACTCTGAGTTACAGGAAAACACAAGAGCTACCAGGAACAAAAGTAAATAGCAACATGAGAAGATCAGTCTAGAAGGTAGGATTTGTACAAGACAATTAGCCTGAACACTTAAAAAAAAATAGTGTCGAGAGGGAGGAAGATGGTGACTGGCAGTACGGCAGTGAGGAAGAGAGTGTGAGAGTGTGAGGGAGTGAAAGGGGAGTGTGTGTATGTGGTGTGTGTGTGTGTGTGTGTGTGTGTGTGTGTGTGTGTGTGAGCTAGGGACAATTAGATACTGCAGGACTTTCAGGGGCTGGTGGACTGGGCATTCTTAGACCATGAGAACCTGCTGCCGCTCTAAACACTCCCTGGTGGACCCCAGCCTCACCACCATTCAGACTGGCCTCAGATGCAAACCAGGACCCTACAGCCACTCTGGACAAAAACCTGCTATCACAGCTGAAGACCCACAGACGAGACTCCAGACATCCCAGCTGCAAATTCCTGTGGGGCACAGAGTGCATCCCCCTACCAGCCAGCCCACTGCAGCTGCAAAGGGCCCGTGTGACCCATGGTGTGGAAGTAGGCCTCCCGATGACACAGGGCAGCTGTGCCAGGGACTCTGATTCTTGGTGCGGGCATGTATGGATTGATTCTCAGTGCGCATGAGTCTGCAGTGAGCACTAGTGACTTTGATTCTCGATGCACACATGCGGCGACTCTGATTCTCAGCAAGTGCGTGAGGCCACACCGAGCTCCAGTGACTCCGATTCTCGGTGCGCGCACATGGGTACCCTGATTATCGGTGCACGCACGAGGCCACACCAAGTGCCAGTGACTCTGATTCTTGGCGCGCATACCTGGGGACTCTGATTCCCAGTGTGTGTGTGGAGACTCTGATTCACGGTGTGTGCATGCAGGGACCCTGATCCTAGGCATGCACGTGAGGCCACACCAAGTGCCAGTGACTCCGATTCTCAGCACGCACATGTGGGGATTCTGATTCCTGGCAAGCACATGAGGATGCACTGAGCACCCATGACTCTTATTCTTAGCACAGGCATGCAGACACTCTGATTCTTGGTGCACGTGGCTCCTGCTGGCCCACAGCAGCCACACATCTCAGTGCATGAGTTCTTCAGTGAGGCTCGGATGGTGCAACACTCCGGCCGCACACAGCACAGGCTTCTGCAACTCAGTGCTTGAACCTTTTGGTGATAGCTACAATGAGGAGACAATGAAACAATCCCCGAAGGAAAGAAAAAGAGAATCACCAAGAAAGGAACTAAATGAAACAGTGGTGTGCAATATGTCAGAAAAAAGAATTCAGCGTAATGGTCATACAGTTCATAAACTGGCTGGACTAGAAAATCAACAACCTATGCAAAAATCAGGAAGAAATAAAAAGTGATATAGCTACAATAAAAAATGTGACAGAAGGTTTTAACACTACGGTGTCGGGTGAATTTCCCGCCAAAATATAAGATGGCGCGGGCAATTATTTAGGTTTCCCGCGCAAAATCAGAGTTAGTTTAAAATGCCTATATCTTTTGAAGTATGGGTTCGATTGAAATGAAATTTCAATGGGTATGAAACGGTTCGCATACACAGGTAGGTATCTTTGTGAACGGCAAACAAACAAATATTTGGTAATACGCAGTTACAATCGGCCCGAGTTTACACGTTTCCCGCACTCCACCGCAAATCTATATGAACCGAGTTAAGACGGCTCCCACGGAGTACACGCAATTCACGCGAGCCGACTTAACTCGTTTCCCGCAATCCAAGTGTTAACAGTAAACTAGGAGAAGAAGAGGACCAAATTAGTGAGTTAAAAGATAAGGTAGAGAAACAAGCCCAATCTGAAATGCAACTGAAGAAAAAATTAAAAAGCAGGAGGAGAGCCAAAGGGAGCTTTGGGACAACATAAAACAAAGTAACATACGTATAATAGGGGTGCCAGAAGGACAAGAAGAGCAGCAAGGATTAGAGAACCTATTTGAAGAAATAATGAAAGAAAATTTCCCTGATATGGGGAAGAAAAAAGTCACACAAATACAGAGACTCCCAAACAAGATGAACCCCAGAAGACCCACACCAAGGCATGTTGTGATTACAATGGCAAACATTAATGACAAAGAGAGAATCATAAAGGCTGCAAGAGAGAGGCAGGGAGTTACCTACAAAGGATTCCCTCAGATTATCAAATGATTTCTCAACAGAAACACATCAGTCCAGAAGGGAAGGGAATGAAGTATACAAAGTGATGCAAAGCAAGGGACTGAATTCAAGACTACTCTATCCAGCAAGGCTATCAATAAAAATTAAAGGGGAAATCAGGAGCTTCACAGACAAAAAAAGGCTAAAGGAGTTTATCAATACCAAGCCAGCAATGCAAGAAATGCTAAAGAGACTGTTGTAAAAAGAAGAAATAAAAAAGGGAGGAAGGAAGACAGACATAAAGAATAGAATGGCTACAAACAAGTAACTATCAATAACATTAAACATAAATGGACTAAATGCTCCAGTCAAAAGACATCAAGTGACTGAATGGATAAGAAAACATGACCCATATATATGCTGTCTACAAGAGACCTGCCTCAGAATAAGAGACACACAAACTGAAAGTGAAGGGATGGAAAAATATCTTTCAGGAAAATGGAAATGAAAGAAAAAAAAGCAGGGGTAGCAATACATATATCTGACAAAATAGACCTCAAAGTGAAGGCCAAAACAAGAGACAAGGAAGGCAACTTCATAATTCTAAAGGGATCAATACAAGAGGATATAACTCTGGTAAACATATATGCACCCAATACAGGAGCACCCAAATACATAAAAAAAAAGTTCTGGAAGATATAAGGGGAGAGATTGACAGCAATAAAATCATAGTCAGAGACTTCAATACCCAATTAACATCATTGGATAAATCCTCTAGACAAAAAACCAGCAAAGAAATAGCAATCCTAAATGACTCACTAGATCAGATGGACTTAATTGACATCTTCAGAACATTCCACCCCAAAGCTACAGAATATATATTCTTCTCAAGAGCACATGGGACATTTTCAAAGATAGATTACATATTGGGATACAGGCAAAGTCTCTCCAAATTCAAGATTAAAATAATATCAAGCATCCTCTCAGATCACAATGGTATAATATTAGAAGTCAACTACAATAAAAACAATTAAAAAATCAAACGCTGGCAGGCTGAATAGAATGCTATTAAATAATGATTGGGTTACCAAAGAGATCAAAGAAGAAATTTAAAAATCCTGGAAATGGCCCTAAGCCGGCTTGGCTCAGTGGATAAAGTGTCAGCCTGTGGACTGAAGGGTCCCAGGTTCGATTCCGGCCAGGAATACAGGCAAAGTCTCTCCAAATTCAAGATTAAAATAATATCAAGCATCCTCTCAGATCACAATGGTATAATATTAGAAGTCAACTACAATAAAAACAATTTAAAAATCAAATGCTTGCAGCCTGAATAGAATGCTATTAAATAATGATTGGGTTACCAAAGAGATCAAAGAAGAAATTTAAAAATCCTGGAAACAAATGACAATGAAAACACAACAATCCAAAATCTATGGGACATAGTGAAAGCAGTCCTAAGTGGGAAGTTCATAGCTCTATAGACCTACCTCAAAAAACAAGAAAAATTGATAACAAACCACCTAACTCTGCAACTTGAAGAATTAAAAAGAGAGCAACAAGAAAAGCTCAGAGTGAGCAGAAGGAAGTAAATAATAAAGATCAGAGTGGAAATAAATGACATAAAGACCAAATAAAAAATACAAAAGATCCATGAAACCAAGAGCTGGTTCTTTAAAAAGATAAACAAGATCGATGAACCTGTAGCCAGACTCACCAAGAAGCAAAGAGAGAGACCCATATAAACAAAATCAGAAATGAAAGAGGCGAAATAACAACAGACGCCTCAGAAATATGAAGAATCCTAAAAAAATACTTTGAACAATTCTATTCCAACAAACTGGTCTACCTAGAAGAAATGGACATATTCCTAGAAAAATATGACCTTCCAAAACTCAATCAGAAAGAATCAAAAAATCTGAATAGGCCGATAACTATGGAGGAAATGGAAGCAGTAATAATAAAAAAAAAAACTTCCAGCAAATAAAAGTCCTGGGCCAGATGGCTTCACAGGGGAGTTTTATCAAACATTCAAAGAAAAACTAAAACCTATCTTCCTCAGACTATTCAAAAAAATTCAGAGGAAGGAACAATTCCAAGCTCTTTCTATGGAACCAGCATTGCCCTAATCCCAAAACCAGATAAAGACAATACAAAGAAAGAGAATTACAGGCCAATCTCCCTCATGAACATAGATGCCAAAATTCTCAACAAAATTCTAGCAAATTGAATCCAGCATTACATTAGAAAGATCATACACGATGACCAAGTGGGATTTATTCTGGGGTTGCAAGGATAGTACAATATCTGCAAATCAATAAATGTGATACATCACATAAACAATTTGAGAGATAAAAACCATATAATCATATCAATTTATGTGGAAACAGCATTTGACAAAATCCAACACCCTTTCTTGATAAAAACTCTTAGCAAGGTGAGACTAGAAGGATGATACCTCAACATAATAAAAGCCATATATGACAAACCTATGGCCAACATCATACTCAATGGGCAAAAATTAAACTCATTTCCCCTAAAAACAGGAACAAGACAGGGATACCCACTCTCACCACTCCTGTTCAATGTAGTACTAGAAGTATTAGCCATGGCAATCATACAAGAAGAAGAAATAAAAGGCATCCAAATTGGAAAAGAAGATGTAAAACTGTCATTATTCACAAATGACATGATGCTGTACATAGAAAATCCTAAAGATTCCATCAAAAAATTATTAGACTTAAGAAATGAATTCAACAACGTAGCAGGATACAAAAATAACACCAAGAAATCTATGGCATTTTTATACACCAATAGTAAAGTTACAGAAAGAGAGATTAAAAAAACAATCCCATTTACCATTTCAACAAAAACATTAAGGTACCTAGGAATAAACTTAACTACGGAGGTAAAAGACCTGGACGTGGAAAACTATAGGACACTGAAAAAAGAGATAGAGGAAGACATAAACAGATGGAAGACCATACTGTGCTCTTGGATTGGTAGAATCAACACCATTAAAATGTCCATATTACCCAAATCAATTTATAGATTTAATGCACTCCCCCATTAAAATATCAATGGCATATTTCACAGACCTAGCACAAACTCTCCAAAAATTCATCTGGAATAAAAAAAGACCCCAAATGGCTGCAGCAATCCTGAGAAAAAAGAACAAAGTAGGAGGGATCTCAAAACCAGATATCAAGCTACTGTTCTCAAAACTGCTTGTCACTGGCACAAGAACAGATATATAGACCAATGGAATAGAACAGAGAACCCAGAAATTGACCCAAACCACTATGCTCAATTAATATTTGACAAAGGAGGCACGAACATACAATGGAGTCAAGACAGTTTCTTCAATAAATGGTGTTGGGAAAACTGGACAGAGTCATGCAAAAAAATGAAACTAGACGACCAACTTACACCATACACAAAAATAAACTCAAAATGGATAAAGGACTTAAACAGAAGATGGGAAACCATGAAAATCTTGGAGAAATCCACAGGCAGCAAAATCTCAGACATATGCTGAAGCAATATCTTCACCGATACAGCTCCTAGGGCAATGGAAACTAAGGAAAAAATAAACAAATGGAAGTACATCAAAATAAAAAGCTTCTGCACAGCAAAAGAAACCATCAACAAAACAACAAGAAAGCCCACTGCATGGGAGAACATATTTGGCAATGTTATTACTGATAAGGGTTTAATCTCCAACATTTACAGGGAGCTCATACAACCTAACAAAAGGAAGATAAACAATCCAATAAAAAAAATGGGCAATGGACCTAAATAGATATTTTTTTAAAGAGGACACAAGGAAGGCCAAGAAACATATGAAAACATGCTCGAAGTCACTAATCATCCGAGAAATGCAAATCAAAATGACAATGAGGTACCGTCTCACAACTGTCAGAATGGCTACCATCAACAAGTCAACAAATGACAAGTGCTGGTGAGCATGCAGAGAAAAAGGAATCCTGGATTACTGCTGGTGGGAATGCAGACTGTTGCAGCCACTGTGGAGAACAGTATGGCGTTTCCTCAAAAAACTAAAAATGGAACTCCCATTTGACCCAGTGATCCACTTCTAGGAATATATCCCAAGAAACTAGAAACACCAATCAGAAAGTATATATGCATCCTTATGTCCATAGCAGCACAATTTACCATAGCTAAGTTTGGAAACAGCCTAAGTGCCCATCAGCAGATGAGTGAATTAAAAAACTGGTACATCTACACAATGGAATACTACGCTGCTGTAAAAAAGAAGGTACTCTTAACATTTGCAACAGCATGGATAGAACTGGAGAGTATTATGCTAGGCGAAATAAGCCAATCAGAGAAAGATAAATATCACATGATCTCACTCATTTGTGGAATATAATGAATAACATAAACTGATGAACAAAAACAGATCCAGAGACAGAGAAGCATCAAACCTCAGAGGGAATGTTGGCGAGTAAGGGGGAGAGATCAACCAAAGGACTTGTATACTTGCATACAAGCCTAACCAATGGACACAGACACCAGGGGGGTGAGGGCATGAGCAGGGGGTGGGGGAGCAATGGGGGGATAAGGACCCATATATGATACCTTAATCAATAAAGAAAAAGAAGAAAAAAAGAAAACCCTAAAGACTCCATCAAAAAACTACTAGACTTAATAAATAAATTCAGCAATACAGCAGAATACAAAATTAACACCCAGAAATTTATGGTTCTTTTATACACCAATAATGAACTCACAGAAAGATAAACTAAAAAAAAAAATCCCATTTACCATTGCAACAAAAAAATTAAGATACCTAGGAATAAATTTAACCAAGGAGGTAAAGGACTGGTTCGCAGAAAATTACAGGACACTGAGAAAAGAGATAGAGGAAGACATAAACTAATGGAAGAGCATACCATGTTCATGGATTGGTAGAACCAACATCATTAAAATGTCCATATTACCCAAAGCACTCTATAGATTCAATGCAATCCCCATTAAAATACCAATGGTATACTTCAAAGACCTAGAACAAACTCTCCAAAAATTCATCTGAAATAAAAATTTTAAAAAAGACCCCGAATAGCCACAGCAATCCTGAGAAAAAAGAACAAAGTTGGAGGGATCACAATACCAGATATCAAGCTATACTACAAAGCCACTGGTCTCAAAACTACCTGGTACTGGCACAAGAACAGACATATAGACCAGTGGAACAGAACAGAGAACCCAGAAATTGACCCAAACCATTATGCTCAATTAATATTTGACAAAGGAGGCACGAACATACAATGGAGTCAAGACAGTCTCTTCAATAAATGATGCTGGGAAAATTGGACAGATACACGCAAAAAAATGAAACTAGACCATCCACTTACACCATACACAAAAATAAACTCAGAATGTATAAAGGACTTAAATGTAAGATGGGAAACCATAAAAATATTAGAGAAATCCACAGGCAGCAAAATCTCAGACATATGCTGAAGCAATATCTTCACCGATACAGCTCCTAGGGCAATGGAAACTAAGGAAAAAATAAACAAATGGAAGTACATCAAAATAATAAGCTTCTGCACAGCAAAAGAAACCATCAACAAAACAACAAGAAAGCCCACTGCATGGGAGAACATATTTGCCAATGATATTTCTGATAAGAGTTTAATCTCCAACATTTACAGGGAACTCATACAACTTAACAAAAGGAAGATAAACAATCCAATAAAAAAAATGGGCAAAGGTCCTAAAGAGACACTTTTCTAAAGAGGACATCAGGAAGGCCAAGAGACATATGAAAACATGCTCAAAGTCACTAATCATCCAAGAGATGCAAATCAAAATGGCAATGAGGTACCATCTCACAACTGTCAGAATGGCTATCATCAACAAATCAACAAATGAAAAGTGCTGGTGAGGATGTGGAAAAAAGGAACCCTTGTGCACTGCTGGTGGGAATGCAGACTGATGCAGCCACTGTGGAAAACAGTATGGCGTTTCCTCAAAAATTTAAAAATGGAACTCCCATTTGACCCAGTAATACCACTTCTAGGAATAGATCCCAAGAAAACAGAAACATCAATCAGAAAGGGTATATGCACCCCTTTGTTTATAGCAGCACAATTTACATTAGCTAAGATGTAGAAACCACCTAAGTGCCCATCAGCAGTGGATTAAAAAACTGTGGTACATCTACACAATGGAATACTATGTTGCTGTAAAAAAGAAGGAACTTTTATAATTTGCAACAGCATAGATGGAACTAGAGAGCATTATGCTAAGTGAAATAAGCCAATCAGAGAAAGATAAATATCACATGATCTCACTCATTTGTAGAATATAAAGAACATCATAAACTGATGAACAAAAATTGATACAGAGGCAAAGAAGCATCTAACAGATTGTCAAACCTCAGTGGGAAGGCAGGGGAGGGTTTTTGGCGTGGCATTAGAGATCAACCAAAGGACTTATATGCATGCATATAAACATAACCAATGGACACAGACATTGGGGGCGGTTGGGGGGAGGGAAGGTGAGGTCATGTGCCGTGGGGTGGGGGAGGTCAATGGTGGAAAAAAGGAGACATATGTGCATATGTACTACTGTTTGTAATACTTTAAACAATAAAAAAATAGTGTAATGAAGACATAAAATAAATTGAATATTGTATCATAAAGAAACTTAAGACTGATAACAGCCTCACATAGGGCTTGACCCTTAATAGGATCCTTAATTAAACAAAAGAATATAGGCTACATATGGAATAACATAATTAAATGTTCATTTTGTTAGTAATGATAATGATATTATAGATATATAGGAGAATATTCTAAGGAGATTCATGTTGACGTATTTATTTAGAGGTTAACTGTTGTGATGACTACAACCTTCTTTTAAATATTTCAGAAGAAAAAAGGGAAGGAAAAAGAGTAACAGAAAAACAAAGCAAGAAAAAGGTGATCTTGGTTAAGAGATTACCTGATTCTTAACCTTTTTTTTTTTTTTTTGCAAGTTTGAAAATTTTCAAAATAAGAAGCTGGGAAGAAGTATTAATGATAACATCTTTGAAAAATCGAGTCAAGTTGCTGCAGGAAAGAGAAAAGATTGATCGGTGTTCTTAGATAAGAATAGTAACTTCCCCCACAGCTGGGGAGGAATAGCCCCGTCACTGTCAAGGTTCAATCTGTGATTCTAAGTGTGTCTCATTAATTTAACAAGGCAAACCTGATCCGCGTCCTCCTGAGAAAGCACTACAAAAACAAGAACTTTCCAGGGTAGCCACAGTTCCAGGGAGGCAGAGCTTGCAGGAGGAAAGGATCTTCTTTCAGAACAAAGGAAAGTTAATAGGGCTTGCCCTTGAAAAACCCAGCAGGACAATATGTCAATTGCATAACCAGGAGAGAAGGCTGCAGGGTGAGCAGAGGAGTAGGAATGTGTAACTGAAGGAAGAAATGGTGGGCTCTGAGATGGAAGCTTAAAATAACTTAATGCATGAGAGTGATATTTCTCAGTTTCCTGGAGAGTATTTTGGCTATTGTTGTTGATAGGAGACTCTCTGTGGCTTCACAGTGTGTTCTGATTCTTTCACCGGTCTCTGCCCTCTCTCACCACAAACTTGATTACCTCCTGCTCCCTTCTCCCACCTCCACAGCATTACAAAGAAATACTTGGCAGTTACTCTGTCCAGAGTTCACTCAGGTTTTTCAGGCCTAGACTTTCCCAAAGGAGCCTTTTCTGTTACTGGGTATTTGAAGACCCACATGTAACCTTAAGAGATTCCCAGCTAGAGAACAAAGATGGTGGCATAGGTAAATGCAGGTACTCAATGCCTTCCAGAACCACATCAAGATTACAACTAAAATACAGACCAATCATCATTCAGAACCACTTGAAAGCTGGCTAAATGGAAGTACTGTAACTAGAGAAGTAAAGAAGAATGCACATTGAGACTGGTAGGCACAGAACAGCTGGTCCGACACCCACATGTGGTATGTTTTTATTCAGGAGGATATCTTGGCTGCAGAGCAAGAGTCCAAGCCCCACACCACTCCCCTGTCCCAGAGTTCCATAGCTGGGAACAGAATTCTTCATAACTTTGGGCTGTAAAAAGTAGCAGGGATTGTGGCTGAGTGACATGGAGGTTGCTGGAGACTCAGGCAGTTCCTCTTAAAGGGCCAGTGCATGAACTTACATGGACTCGCTACCTCTGAGCTCCAGTGCTGGGGCAGCAGCTTGGGGATATCCAGGGACATACAGGTATTGTCTGGCATCAGGTCAAGAAGTCAGGGGTGTCTTTCTCTCTGACAGGAGTGCTTACGGGGGTCATTTTTCCTATGCTGATACCTCCCCCACCACAGAGCTGACTGGCAGCCATATCTGAGTTTCCATTAACCTAGTTCACACTGTTTGCTCCACCATGGTGAATCACTGAGACCCTGTCCCACCAAATTCTCAGCCCCACCCAAGCTGTTTGCAGTGGCTTTCCCATATGAATGGCCTGTCCTGGTTCAGGCTTCAGACTTCCCTAAAATCTCTCAAACAAGCAGCAGCTGGTGTCAGCTGTCCCATACTTATTAAGAAGAAGCCCAAGGCCTGGCACTAGCAGCAGCCTGCCTTGCTTCATTGCTTGGCCTGTCGTGGGCACTTCCAAGCCTAACATAAGTAACAGCCATCTGAAGATCTCTCTGTAGCTCCTGCCAGGTACTCCAGGAAGTGGCTGACTTTGCACCTCTTTGGAGGCCCCAGAGCCAGCGCATCCAGTGGACAGCTTCAGACCATACAAGATTACCAATCTACACAGACACAAGTATCATGCCAACAGCAAACAAGGCTCAACTACAGCAAGACAGTGCACACAGCCCACACAAGAGCAGACCTAGATTGCTCAGCTAGGTGACTACGAAGGCTGAGCCACTGGGCCCTACAGGACACCTACTACACAAGGCCACTTTACCAATTCCAAGAGACATAGCAGTTCTACCTAATACATAGAAACAAACACAGGAAGCAGCCAAAATATGGAGACAATAAAACATGTCACAAATGGCCCTAACCGGTTTTGTTCAGTGGATAGAGCATCGGCCTGTGGACTGAAGGGTCCCAGATTCGATTCCAGTCAAGGACATGTACTTTGGTTGCTGGCACATCCCCAGTAGGGGGTGTGCAAGAGGCAGCTGATTGATGGTTCTCTTTCATCAATGTTTCTAACTCTCTATCCCTCTCCCTTCCTCTCTGTACAAAATCAATAAAAATATATTTTAAAAAAAAAACATGTCACAAATGAAAGAACAGAAGAAATCTCCAGAAAGAGAACTAAATGAAATGGAAGCAAGAAAAGTACTAGATACAGAGTTCAAAACAATGGTTATAAATATGTTCAAGGATCTTAATGAGAGCTTCAAGGAACTTAGTGAGAATTTCAAGGATCTTAGTGAGAATTTCAAAGACATGTAAAGGACCAATCAGAAAATAAGCATACTGAAATAAAGAATAATTTACAGGAATTCAACAGTAGAATAAAGGATGCTGAGAATTAAATCAGCAATTTGAAATATAGAGAAGCAAAAAACACCCAATAAGAAGAGCGAAAATATAAAATCCAACAATATAAAGATAGTGTAAGGAGCCTCTGGGACAACTTCAAGCATACCAACATTCACATTAGGGGGGTGCCAGAAAGAGAAGAGAGTAAAATATTTGGAAACCTACTTGAAAGAAATACTGACAGAAAACTTCCCCTACCTGGTGAAAGAAATAGACTTATAAGTCCAGGAAGCACAGAGAGTCCCAAAACAAGTGGGAACCCAAAGAGGCCCACAACAAGGCACATCCATAATTAAAATGCCAAGGGTTAAAAGACAAAGAGAGAATTTTAGAAGCTACAGGATAAAAAGCAGTTAGTTATTCTACAAGAGAGTGCCCTTATGACTGTCAGCTAATTTCTCAACAGAAACATTGCAGGCCAGAAGGGAAGTAGCAATAAATATTCAAGTGAGGAATGGCAGGACTTACTAAGCTAGATTACTCTCTCAGGAAAACTTCCTATTTATAATGGAAGGCTGTAGATGAAAACTTGCTCCA